>NC_142694.1:6982196-7133712 GCF_029641045.1 Salvia hispanica
AAAAAAAAAAGAAGTTTTGTTTTAGAGTAAAACTAAAAATAGATATTTATTACTCAAAAATAAAGAAAATGAGATTGATTTTGGAGTAGTTAATTGTCTATCATATTATAATTTTTAGTGTATCATTGGAGATTATCTCATATTTACAACTTTGTTTCACAATGACTTTCTCAATTTCATTTAGATTTACCATGCACCTAGTATATTAAAATATCAACTACTAAGGGTTAGCCAAGTTTTAGAAAAATTAAAGGATGATGAAATTTATGGTTGTATGGGAGGTAGATATTCTTAAGCAATTGACTTATGACTTATGCGGTCAAGCTATGTGTTATGAGGTTCCGCAAACACTGAGCAACTGGCGCAAAAAGTCACCTGACAATAGACATGTGTTCTTTGTAGTACTACTAGATTGTAATTACTTTGATATGAATGGGGATAACGTTGACTCTAAGTCGTTGAAGACCCAGTCAATGCCATACAGATTTTTTATTACCTTACCTCATGATATTTATGATTGTATGGAAAGGTAGATATTAAGATTTATGAGGTCAAGCAAAGACTTACTGGAGCACCATGTGGGGAAGGGCCAGTTTGAATGGTCTAGCCAATTTCCTCTTGATTTTCAGAGCAGTTTGCATCATTCAATGAATTTTCCTTTGTACATAACACGTTGTTCTGTATGTTATTCAGATCATCTTAGAAAATAATCACTAATATGAGTTTTCCATTTGAGAGAAGACTAGAGCTCCACTTATTCACCATTATTGCAGGTTGAGATCAGTACTAATAATCACCAGTTTATCAAAGGTTACTTATATACAAGGATGGGTACTGGCCTTAGATGTTCAAATTTAAGGATTGGCCACCTACAAATGCTATTAAATCTTGCTACAAAACATTTGATTATTAATGAATCGAAAACTCAAATATCTGTGTAGTTTCTACTTGATATTACTGTACAGAACTCACATGTAGAAGAAGAGATGGATAGGGGGGAAGATTGGGAAGCAGAGGTTCTCTTCATGCAATAGAAATCTCAAAATTGTTGGCATTGCTATGGAACAATGATACAGAACCAGTGGGACCTGTAAGCCAGCACTCTTCCTCATTTCCTGCTATTTGGTTTGATCAGAATCTGGCGCTCCACATCACCTTCTAACATTTGCAGTAAATGAGTCATCGATGGACGGTCATTTGGATTCATTTGTATGCACCATAACACAACTATTGTTATCTTCAGAACCCTCTCATTCTCATCATTACCATTGTTTTCCTCCGGCTTTTTAGGTTCAATCTCCCTGTCCTGCTTCACGTGGTCATATATCCAATATGGGAAATACTTTGTAGAATCATCTTTGTTTTCCTTCAACTCTTTGTTTAAGCCCACCATTTCCATTAGCAGCATCTCGAAACTATACACATCCGCCTTGGAAGAAACTCCGCATATACCTCTATTGATGAGTTCTGGAGCAACATACCATATGGTTCCTCTAGCGGCTGTAAATGTAACTACCTCCTTCTATACGGAGCATAACTTGGCCAGCCCGAGGAGTATGTTGTGAGACTTAATGTCAAAATGAAGAATCTGGATATCACACCCTCAATGCAAATATTCAATTCCTTGAGCTATTCCAACAACAATATCAAACTTTGTATCCCAATCTAAGAAATTCATTTTTTCTCGATCGTAAGGTATTTTTAAAGAGAACCATTGGGCATGAAATCAAAGATCAGGGCACGCTTGTAACTTTCTGCACAATATCCAACTAACTGCACCACATTGACATGATGTACCCTCCAATAGTCGATATTTCATTCATAAAGTCTTGGCCATTCCCTCCCGATTTTCCAAGCATTTTGACTACTACATGATGCCCACTTTGAAGCTTTCCTTTGTAAACACAGCCATAGCCTCCTTCAACTAGTTTTTCTTGAAAACCTCTTGTCATCCTCTTTATGTCTGAATATGAATATCTGATTGGTGAGAGTTTATTATCACTCTGGAGGAAGGATTCTATAGTGTCATATTTGGACAAGTGCCTTCTTCGGAATTTGTAGATAGAAAGCCACAACACGAAAGGAAAAATGATAACCTTTGGTAACAAGACGATCAAGTCTGTCATGAGATGAGTATCAGTGAACAAAATCATCAAATAGAAAAAAAACAAAATCATCAAATAGTACTTGTAATATGATAATGCTTGTCAAAGTCGATCCCTTGCATGCATGCTTTTGTTGTCAAAATGGAATGCTCAGTTTTGGGGAAGGGCTGTATTCTTAAGATGTATTTCTTTCCGGGGGCAAAGGACTTCTAGCCACATACAGATCCATGGTGCACCAAATGTATGCAAGGTACAAAGGATATTGAGTTTGTTGATTGCCAAAAAAGATGTAATAACCTTGAATTCAGTGACAACTGCATGATTTAAGGATCTATTATGGCATGGAGAAGTTTTATTACTAAATAAATCACAAGTGTAATGAACTAGCCAGTAAAACAGATATTGCTGATTTTTGGTCTTACATATTTTTCTGGTTTGATTCAAATAGCTTCTCTAATTGTTAAATAAATTTGTTTATCATACGAAATGGCATGACAAACTAAACAGAGTACAGTTCACTAAATGATCACTTCCATATACATGAACTATTCTGTTCCAATTACTAGATGATAACTTTATGATGCAAGAAATTTTTAACTTAGTTGAGATAATATTTCAAAAGTATGCCTCTGCTAGGTCAAAACTTTATAAGCAGAGCATGTCTCACTATTTGAGATTTTTGTGTTTTTAAGGTGGATGGCTATCCTATGTATAGCATGGCAACCCCAACAATTGCTGGTGCAGAAGAGATGTTAGCCTATTTAGGTGCCAAGCCCATAGCAGAAGGAAGTTCTCAAAAAGTAGTTATAACAGATTTACGGGAAGAAGCTGTTGTTTACATCAACAACACACCTTTTGTCCTTAGGGAACTCAATAAGCCTGTTGATACACTCAAGCACATAGGAATCACTGGCCCAGTGGTATGCTCAATTCCATGAGTTCACACCATAGAACTGCGGATAAAGTCGAGTACATTTCTGTTTTCTAATCGGGTTCTACTTTACAGGTGGAACATATGGAGGCACGTTTGAAGGAAGATATAATTTCTGAGATTAAAAAATCTGGTGGTAGGATGCTTTTACATCGTGAAGAATATGATCCTGCATCAATACAGGCCAGTGTCATAGGATACTGGGAAAATATTTTTGCAGATGATGTTAAGACTCCAGCAGAGGTATATGGTGCTTTAAAGCATGATGGGCATAACATGGCTTACCGGAGAATCCCATTAACCAGAGAAAGAGAAGCTCTAGCTTCAGATGTTGATTCCATCCAGTACCGTAAGGATGAGTAAGTTTTCAGTTTCATTGTCTGTGTTTCTAATCAAATATACCTGGTTGGAGATGATATCATTCTATATATCCAGTATAGAGCTTCCATAAAGTCTAGGAAAAAAGTGTGGCACTACAAAGGTTATTTAGTGTATTTGTCCATGTGTTTCTACAACTGACCGAATATATCCCGAGGCTTACTATAACTTTCTATGCATGACTTTTTGTTAGTTTTTTAAGATGTTGTATGCTATTATTACTATATATCAGTGTAATTATATTCTATATATAGGGATGTACTAGTATAACAACTAATTTTAAATTTACAACGTACATCCAACCACGTGCTGCCATGTGGCACGAAAAATGCAATATTGTATACAGAAAAATGCAATACACATTTGTAGAAGCTATAAATGAATTTCGGCATATTGCATTTTTGTTATATGCAGATTGCATTTTTTATCATTGTGTTTTGCATTTTTGATATTGACTGTTTAATTTGCATTTTATATATAGACGAATTGCATTTTTATATGTGAAAATGCAAAACTTAACAATAAAAAATGCAATTTATGTGAAAATGCAAAACTCAACACTATAAAATGCAATTTACATACAACTAAAATGCAATCTGCGAAAATGCATATACAACTAGATTGCATTTTTGTGTTTAAAATACTGCATATTTTGTGCCACATGGCAGCACCAGATTAGATGTACGTTGTGACTCTAAATAAGGGGGCACCCTAGTGCTCCCCTATATATGTATATCCATGATGGTTCAAAATCATCAGAGTGCATATGACAATTGTAGCTGCAATTATGATGCTTCTATATTTGTGAATCCATTTCCATCATCTGATCATGTCATCCTGTCAATGGTATAATAGACACTAAAACAATAGTTTTTCCTTTCTTGTGCATCTCAACAGCTCTGCAGGGGCTTATCTTTTCATATCACATACAGGGTTTGGAGGGGTTGCTTATGCAATGGCTATCATTTGTATAAGACTTGAAGCGGAGGCAGCACTAAAATCATATGTCTCACAATCTGTTGGAATACCATGCTCAACTAATTCATTGGCTGAACATTTTAACTCTGATGATGAAGCAAGAAAACTGGGTGATTACAGAGACATTTTAAGCTTGATTAGAGTCCTTGTCAACGGGTCCTGAGAGCAAAGCAGATGTCAACTCAGTTATAGATAGGTATGAAACTCATTTGTGCACACATTACTTATATTCTCTTTATTTATCCAAGTTTAAGCACAAATGCAAAAGGGTGCCTTTATGCGTTGATCTGCAACAGCGATCTTTTAATCAGACAGAAACTCACTAAAGAATGTCGTACTCCCATATAATAGTCACAACTAGAAATAAAATGAAGTAAATAATATAACTAAACCTACTTACAGTAAAAAAAAAATCAGAAGTAAGTTATGCTAGGTCTGTTAATCCAGAAATTATGTCATGTAAACGATACCTGCCTTAGTCAAACACAATATGCCTTAGTAAAACTGATATAACTATTTGAGCCAGTTTAATGTAGATAATTCAAAACATATATTCACATTTCGAATTCGTTTATGAAATTGCTCTCTAGCTATCTAGTCATTTCCTCCCTTTTGAAGGTGTGCGGGTGCTGGGCATTTAAGAGATGATATTCTATACTATAGCAAGGAACTCGAAAGGCGTTGGAAATAGATAACTTGGTAGTCTCAATATTGTGGGAAAGAGTACATTTAGGGTCTCTAGGGAATTTATCATGAGTCCCAAGTTCATTTGTACCTAGGCACATTTACCTGTCTAGCTCTATAAATAGAGGTGTACAATATATCTCAAAGTAAGACAATTTACAATAAAAATACATCTTCAAATCTCCTTCTATTTCTTCATGGCGTCAGAGCATGGAAAATTCTGTCTCAGAAAATTCCATCATATAGCCGTTTACCCAATTCTCGGCCTTTTCCTAAAAATCAAAACAGAAACCAACTCCTACACAAAATGTCAGAATCAGACGAAGAGAAACCAGCAAACACCGAATCCTCAAAGTTGAGGACAAACAAAATCGTTACTGTAGCGTCCAAATTAAACGGGAAGAACTACCCATTATGGTCTCGCCTAATGAAAGTCGCGATAGGAAGTAGGAGGGGATACTCCCAGATCCAAGACGAACCAGCAAGGGGTATCGGGATTGGGAGGAAACAGATTTAACTGTGTTCTCGTGGATCGTCGATAACATCGAAAATGATATTATTGCCGATTTCGCTCTCCACCAAACGTCTAAAGCTTTGTGGGATAATCTCGCAATCACATTCGAGAGCAAGACAAATCCGTATCTAGTGTACGACCTGGAGGACAAAATAATATCAATCAGACAAGGAAACCTCGATCTAGAGACATATTACCGTCGAATCCACGGATTGTGGGTGAATATTGATCGAAGTCAGAAGCAACCAATCACGTGTTGTGATAAGGGGATCGAGCAGTATCGGCAGCACGCAAGTGAGAAACGACTCATCAAGTTTCTCACGGGTTTGAGTCAGGAATATGACCACATCCGTCGGGAGATCCTCAAACAACAACCATACCCCTCAGTCGAAGAAGCCTACGGATGGGTGAAGAAGGAGGCGGCTCGACTGAAAATCATGCCACCGGCATCCGCTCCACCCACCGGAGACTCCACTGGTGTAGGAAGCGCCGATGCATCATCGGGAGAAATAGGCTACGGATTCGAGGCACAGAGGGATCGACCGAACAATCGAGGAAGTCAGCAACGACCGCCACCTGCCGGAACCACATACCAAACCGCCGGAGGGAAGCCGGACAAGAGCAAGCTGTGGTGCTCCCACTCTCACTGTGGGAAGAACAAGCACACGAGGGAAACCTGCTTTCTCCGGGTAGGATACCCGGAATGGTGGGACGAAAAACAGAAGGCACGAGCCCAAGGTAAGCTCGCTGCCGTCGGAATCTAGGAAATCAACCAGCGACAAAGTGCTCCAAATCAGAACAAAGAAGGGGTAATTGGAGGAGGGAACCAGCCTAATAACCCTCCCCAACCGGGAATCGGCGGCGGTGGAAGTGGCATCCGGGTCGGAAATTCCATGGAACGAGCCGGAGCGGCAACGGAGGGTCAGAACTGGGGAGGCGGTTCAATGAAAGGAGGTAAAGGGTCGAACTCTGTTTTGCATAATCAAGCCCCAATTTGTGTTAAATACCAGAATATTTAGCCTATTATGATAAGCTGCCTAGATTTGTTAAGAATTCCAAAACAACCCCAAATATTTTCCAAATTGGCATCCAAAACCGTTTTGCACCTCTGACGAATATTTTCGCTGCATTTAACGTGCAAAATAGTGATACAATTAATAAAAGAGGATGGATTTTTTATTGTGGGGCCATAGATACCATGACCCCATAGAGAACGTACTTTAGTGACTTTAGTGAGATTACTAAGACTTATATCAGAACTGCAAGTAGAGAATTGATTAAAGTGGCAGGAGCCGGAACCATAGATGTTTCTCCGAGTCTTCATTTGTCAAACAGTCAAACTGTTTATTTATGCCAAGCTTATCTCAGAGATTGATGTTAGTGAATGATGTCACAAGAGAATTGAATTGCACTCTTCTGATGCACCCAAATTATTGTATTTTACAGGATATTCGGACGAGGAAGATCGTTGGGCGTGGCACTGAGAACCAAAGACTCTACTACGTGGATGGGGTAGCTCAACATGGCAGTGCAATGCTAGCTCACGGATCCACAAGAGAAGAGGCTTGGCTATGACACAGAAGACTAGGACATCCTTCCCATGGTTATTTTCAACTTTTGTTTCCAAGTTTTACTATTCCCAGACTTTTCCTGTGAGACATGTGTTTTGGCCAAGAGCCACAGACAATCTTTCAAACCTTCAGATACTCGTATGAAATTTATGTTTGAACTAGTGCATGCTGATGTTTGGGGCCCTGCGCCCGTTACTGGGGGAAAAGGATTTAGATATTTTGTCACTTTCATTGATGATTGCACTAGGATGACTTGTATTTATTTCTTGAAACACAAATCTGAAGTAGTCGAAAAATTTGTTCTTTTTTTCCATATGATTAAAACCCAGTTTCAAACTACCATAAAAATCCTTCGGTGGGAGGGAATTTGACAATAGTGACATGTCTGAATTTTTTAGACAAAAGGGCCTTGTTCGCCAAACTTCCTGTGCCTACACACCCGAACAAAATGGGGTAGCCGAGAGGAAAAATAGAGCAATTCTAGAAGTATCCCGTGCCATTATGATTGAATCCAAAATCCTAACGTTTCTTTGGCCAGAAGCCGCAACCTCCATCTACCTCATTAACCGATTACCCACCAAAATCCTCAACAAAAAGACTCCCCTGGATATCCTCTCCCAACAAGCCAAAAATACCTGAATCCCTTAGCATGTCACCTAAAGTGTTTGGTTGCACAATCTGTGTCCATATTCCCAAATATGAAGAACCAAATTCTCCCCTTGTACTACTAAATGTGTTTTTGTGGGATACGGGGGTAAACCAAAAAGGGTATCGATGCTTTGACCCAAGTACTAAGAAAATCATCACCATTATAAACTGCAACTTCTTGGAAACCGAGTTCTTTTACCACCTTAGCAGTCAGGGGAGGCAAAATCCTGAAACTAATCATGGGGACTGTCTAAGTTGGTTTGTGTCACCTCTAAGCCCTTTAAATGAGGAACCAACAGAGACCGTAGCGGTCACTGCCGCCGAGCACGCCCTCTACTGGAGTCTCCTCAACCACCTCACGATCAACCTCAACTGATATCACAGGTATCCCCTGCACCAATTACTGAAGAAAATACTTTAGTTAATGCTAACACTGCAGAAGAGGAGGAAGAGGATAACACCATTGATAGTGACACTGAGAAGTATGTTCTTTCTTATCAGAGTACTCGGGGCATTCCCCCAAAACGATATTCTCCCGAGAAGTTTGGTGCAAAGAGCAGATATGGGATTGCGAATTTTGTGCAAGGAAATTTGAGCAAAATGACACGTGCATTTGAAGCGGCACTCTGTGAAGAAGAGGAAATTTCGCAGACTGCCGAGGAAGCAATGAAGCAAAAACACTGGAGAGAGGCTATGTTTACAGAGATGAAAACATTGATGAAAAACAATACGTGGGTAAAGGGAAAACTGCCAAAAGGGGTCAAAGCTGTGGGGTGTGGATGGGTGTTTATTATCAAGCGAAGACTAGATGGCTCAGTCGAGAGATATAAGGCACGACTTGTAGCAAAAGGGTACACTCAAACATACGGAGTTGACTATGCTGAGACCTTCTCGCCAATAACAAAGATCAACACAGTCAGGGTACTGTTTGCTGGGGTTTGGTGCCCCTTGCACAACGGAAGACTTGTACAAAACAAATAAATCAGATACGGATCTATTTGACCGATTATGCGATTAATTAAACAGATAATTGCATGCTACAATGCAAATAATTCATGCTTAGAAAAATAAAATCCTAAACATGATTTCTACTGTTTAGAGTTACCGATTTTTTATTCTCCAAATAATCGTCGATTGCTCGCGCCTTCTCTACGTGATGATCTTGAGTACTAGACCACGGATCTTCTCTCTGGTTCCCTAACTATATTCCGATATCAGTGTGGGCTGATCTCACTGGGATATTAGGACTTAAATAAAAGAGACAGAAAAATTCCTCACGGAGGAGAAAATCAAAGAAAATTCGTTCTCCTTGTAGAGAAAGGAACAAAAAATACACCATGAAATTAATGAATAAATATGTCTCATTTATTCTCCTATTTATATTAGGTTTCTTTTGGGCCCAGACAGGGATCTATGGAAGGTTTTGGATATGGGCTCCCCCAATTAGCTTTTTACTAATTAAATTGAACCCACAATTTAATACAAGCTTATATTGGAATATTACGAGCAGCCACTACAGAAGTAATATTGAACTCTCCCCATCCAAATCCGAAATTACAAGTAATCCGAGTTTTCACTTTGTTTATTATTTATTTTCCGCGCTTAAGATATAAATGTCCATTAATTAATTAATGTCTGCTATGGACTTAATTAATTAATATCTTATTAACTCCAAGAGTAGACTTAGCAAGAAACACTTATTTATTATTCATAGAGTAATAAAACTCCAACTGACCAGTTTTCCGAATAATAAAACCTTGTTCGAACTCCTCTTAAGGACATTATCAAACGAGACTCACCTCACGCACGATTCAACATAATAGCAATCCTAGCACCGCTAGATATTAATCACCACTACCCAATATATCAGGATTATTGGGTTGCGAAAAAACCCGCACCATTTGATAAGTCAAAGTAGTGCATAATCAATACCGTATGCTCAATGCTAACATATGTTGATTAAGAAATAGTATTTTATCAAGACCTAGTCTTCAGTAGATAGCATAAAGACACGTCTTGCTGTTAGATCCGTTTAGTGCTATACCACACCAATGTCATCTTATTTTAGTAAGGCTTAGAAATATGCGGACTGACATTGGATCCTTTCACGATAGGTAGCCAAAGCCTATCTAGGTTGTGAAATTCTTCTTTTTTTTTGCAAAGCATAGCATAGATCTGACCGTGTTACCTTAAAGTGGCCGTCGCCCACAACTGGTCTACTAAGCAAAAGACTTAGACTTTGTTTACTTCTTATACATTTAAATGTTTATAAAACATCTTATAAATGCACAAGCAAATACAATGTAATAATATATTGATTCTATTCGTGTGAAACTGCTCGAATAATACTGAATCGGGTTAAAAGTGGATTGTAGAGTATTTCGTATACAAGCAAGATTCAATTCGCGCGAAACATGTTTTACAGTATATCAAACCTAACATTGTTCTCAATTGCAGCCAACAAAGATTGGCCACTTCATCAGTTCGACGTGACAAATGCCTTTCTGCATGGAGAACTGTCTAAACCAATTTTTATGGTTCCTCCCACGAGATTCACAGATGAGTTTCATCCTGGAGAGGTGTGCAAACTCCAGAAGACATTGTATGGGCTTAAGCAGTCTCCCAGGGCCTGGTTCAGTCGATTCACCGAAGTGATGAAAAAATATAAGCAACTC
Organism: Salvia hispanica; assembly: GCF_029641045.1. Classification (NCBI taxonomy): domain Eukaryota; kingdom Viridiplantae; phylum Streptophyta; class Magnoliopsida; order Lamiales; family Lamiaceae; genus Salvia; species Salvia hispanica. Next base: position 6,992,681 of record NC_142694.1, read on the forward strand.
AGATCACACATTGTTCATTAAAAAGAAGAATGGAAAAATCACATGTCTTATCGTCTATGATCATCACGGGGATGATGAAGAAGAGATTGACGAGTTAAGGAAGAACTTGTTCAAAGAATTTGAGATGAAGGATCTGGGTCTTCTCAAATACTTTTTAGGAATTGAGGTTTTGAGATCAGATAGAGGAATCTTCATCAATCAGATGAAATATATTCTTGACCTTTTAGCAGAAGTGGGCATGGTTGTTTGCAAGCCGGCAGACACCCCAATGATACAGAATCACGGATTGCAGATAGTTGGAGAAGCGAAACTCACTGACAGGGGGAGTTATCAGAGGCTGGTGGGGAAACTCATTTACCTTTCTCCTACTAGACCCGGCATAGCATATGTTGTGGGGATAGTAAGTCAGTTCATGCACTCACCACAAGAAGACCACTGGGAAGCCGTTCTGCGAATTGTCCGATATTTGAAGGGTACTGCAGGGCATGGAGTGTTGTTCGTAAAACATGGGCACTTGGAGATTAATGGTTTTACTGATGCAGATTGGGCAGGAAACCCAAATGACCGAAAATCCACAGCAGGGTACTTTACATTGGTAGGGGGAAACCTTGTCACTTGGAGGAGCAAGAAGCAGAAGGTAGTAGCACTTTCAAGGGCAGAAGCAGAGTTCCGTGGAATCAAGAGTGGCCTCACTGAAATATTGTGGCTATGGAGGCTCATGACGGAACTTGATCTGTAGGTACCAAAACCGTGTAAACTATTCTGTGATAACAAAGCTGCTATTAGCATCTCTGAAAATCCAGTTCAACACGATAGAATTAAACATGTGGCAGTCGACAGACACTTCATCAAGGAGAAGATTGAAGCCAAGATTGTTGAGTTTCCATATGTAAAATCGGAGGATCAGTTGGCAGATATTCTAACTAAGGCTGTGAATTCCAAGTCGTTTAAGGATGTATTAAGCAAGTTGAGTATCGGAAACCCCGTTACTTAACTTGAGGGGAAGTGTTGGAAATAGATATTGGTAGTCTCAATATTGTGGGAAAGAGTACATTTAGGGTCTCTAGGTGTTGGAAATAGATAACTTGGTAGTCTCAATATTGTGGGAAAGAGTACATTTAGGGTCTCTAGGGAATTTATCACGAGCCCCAAGTTCATTTGTACCTAGGCACGTTTACCTGTCTAGCTCTATAAATAGAGGTGTACAATATATCTTAAAATAAGACAATTTACAATAAAAATACATCGGCTTTCAAATGACAATGATGAACATCGAGCACACCTTGTTGATATGGGTATTAAAGCTCTCAGGTTGGTTTCCGGTTATGCTATGTAGGTGCAATCACATATCGATATTCTAACGATATTCCATTTGCAGTATGCTTTCCATTTGCAACAGGTTTTATTATCTAAGATATGATGTTCTTGTAGCTTATGATCTGATTTTGCGTGTGTGCATTGCAGGCGATACTTCTTCCTGATCACGTTTAGATCCTATCTGTACAGCACTTCAGCCACTGAGATGAAATTCACTACTTGGACGGATGCGAGGCCTTAACTTGGCCATCTTTGTAATAATCTAAGAATCGTTAGATGATTACATATAGTGTAGAAATTATATATAGGGAAAGCTCTCCTTGGCTTAAATAAATAATGAGAAGTTGAGAAATGAAGAATGCATGAGAAACTATACACTTGAATGTTGATGGCCTCGCATGTTTGTTCAAACATTATATTTTGTCATTTATATTTGAGAATGGATGTGGATCATTTTGCCCCCTATAAAAACTCATCTTGCAATACAATACTATTATAAAGAGGCAACAGATAATACAAACCTCACGCAGAAGATATGGATGGAGGAAGGAAGGATTGGGAAGAAGAGGTTCATGCGATAGTAATCTCAAAGCTGCTGGCGTTATCATGATGGAGCAATGATGCAGAATCAGTTGCATCTGTGAGCCAGCTGCCATCTTCCCCATTTCCTGCAACTTGAGTTGATTGTGATGATCGAACCTCTGGAATTTGCAGGCGTTTGACATCGGCTTCTAACATTTGCAATACTTGATTCATTGAAGGACGATCATCGGGGCTCATCAGTATGCACCATAACGCAACTATTGTCATCTTTCGAACACTCTCATTCTCATCATTACTAATGTTTTCCTCCGCAATTTCAATCTCTTTGCCTTGTTTAATGTGGTCATATATCCAATTTGGGAAATACTTTGTTGAATCATCACTATTTTTCCGCAACTCTCTGTTTAAGCCCACCATTTCCATCAACAGCATCCCGAAACTATACACATCCGCCTTGGAAGAGACTACGCCAATACCTCGGTGGATGAGTTCTGGAGCAACATAACCTATGGTTCCTCTAGCGGCCGTTAAAGTCACTGCCTCCTTCTCTACGGAGCATGACTTTGCTAACCCGAAATCAGATATTTTGGGAGCGAAGTTATGGTCAAGGAGTATGTTATGAGGCTTGATGTCAAAATGAAGAATCTGGATGTCACACCCCCGATGCAAATAATCAATTCCTCGAGCTATTCCAACAGCAATGTCAAACTTTGTATCCCAATTTAAGGAATTCATTTTTTCTCGATTGAAGAGGTATTTTTCAAGAGAACCATTGGGCATGAAATCAAAGACGAGGGCACGCTTGGAACCTTGTGCACAATAGCCAACTAGTTGTACCACATTGATATGGTGTACCCTTCCAATAGTTGCTATTTCATTCATAAAGTCTTGTCCATTCCCGCCTGATTTTCCCAGCATTTTGACTGCTACGTGATGTCCACTTCGAAGCTTTCCTTTGTAAACACAACCATAGCCTCCTTCGCCTAGTTTTTCTTGAAAACCTCTTGTCATTCTCTTAATGGCTGAGTATGAATATCTTATTGGTGATAGTTTGTTATCACTTTGGAGGAAGGATTCTATTGTGTTATATTCGGATAAACGCCTTCTTCGGAATTTGTAAATCAAAAACCACCACACTAAAGGAAATATGATAATCCTTGCAAACAATGTGATGAAGCCTGTCATGAGATGAGTTATAGGCAATAAATGTCAAATACCTATTATGCAACAATATTTGCAAAATCAAAAGTACAACGCACATGAAGCTATGACCTAAAACTGAATTTAATATTATTTGTAAAAAATATATATCACCTTAAATTCATAATTTTATTCGATTTATTAAAAAATTTACACTTAAATTTAACTAAATACTCATTTGCTCCCTTACTAATAAGTCTTGATAATGTGCTATATGTATTTTAATACTCCATAAAATTAATAAAATAATAGTGAGATGGAAAAAAATAATTATACAATTATTTATGGAAAATAAGCACTATCTCATACAAAAATGTCCATTTTTTGCTTCATAAAAGCTTGATCTGATAAATTTTATTTCCATTTTCTGAATGATATGATAGTGAATCGTTTAGTGCAATCCTGACAATAGCAGTAGCGCACGACATTCACATGCTAATATGCCATAATCCATATCACGATTATTGGTGCGGAAAAATGGCGTAAAGTTTTTTGATAAAAAGTCAATAGTTTGAAATTTAAATAAATGTTTCTTAATTCCTGATTATGTCAATACATATTTGATTTAATTTCACCATTCACTCATTCTAACCAAATGAAAAATCATGATTTTGTAGATCTTTCAAAGTCGATCATCTGCACGGTACTCCCTCCGTCCCATTGAAGATGACCATTCCTTAGACGGCACAAGATTTTATGTAGGTTTATTTTGCGTGTTAAATAGAGAGTAAAACAAAAAAGAAGAAACAAAGTAGAAATAAATGGTATTTTCATTAGTAACATATCATCTTGGTTGGGACATATAGAAAAGGAAAGTGGGTCATCGATTTTTAGTGGGACGGAGGGAGTACTTCTTACTAGTACTACTATTCTTATTTTTAAAATGTAAACTAGTACTCCCTCTGTTCCGCTTAAGATGACACGTTTTCCTTTTTAGTTTGTCCCAACTAAGATGACACATTTCCTCTTTTGGTAACTTTCTCTCTCCGATTAATACACTCAACCACTTTTTCTCACTCCTATTAAAATATTCATCTTCCTTTATCTCTCTACTTTAATAATTACACCCACCTTCTCTCTCTCCAATTAAACACTTTAACCAATAACTCCTAAAATCCCGTGCCGGCTAAGCAATCTATCATCTTAGCCGGGACGGAGGGAGCACTATTATTCAACTAATTTTTCTTGGTTCACTATTATATTTAATTACGTTATTCTATCTTCATTAACATTTATTTTTTCTCTATACTTAATATTCCCTCCGCCTCTCATTATGTGTGCTAATTTCCATTTTGATCCGTCTTAATTAATTGTCTCAGTTCATTTTATACCTTTTGGTAGTGGATCATATTCCATATTTCTTTAGTGCATTCTCCCTCATATTTTATTAAGTAATACTTTTGTGTCTTCAAATAAGTTGTACATAAATGGAACTTGAACTATCGAGTAGAGAGTAGAGCATAATTAAAAGCGCACCTATGATGAGTACTGATTGTTGATTGAGCATCGGGAAAGATGGGTAGGACTCTGCAAGCACACCGAGTAGATGGTAAGCACACAAGAATATGTAAGTTAAAATACACACTGAAAGAATGCAAGGATTCTTACTGTTATAGATAGAGGATTCTGTTGACAATAGAATTATACTAGTAATCAGACATAAGAGTAGTGCTACAGCGGCGAATCCACAGAGGGTGAATACAGGAGGGCTTACCGCTGCGCACAACAAACCTGCAATTCGAAGCTGAGTCATACTATAAGATTTCAAATTAATATTAAGTGAAGATTAGAGCTTACCTGCAACGACCACAAGAAGTACGATCAGAACTATAGCTATACACACAACACAAGGTTAGCAATATTAGTAATATGACTGACAACAGACATTTACATAGTGCACACTTACACCACTTAATGATGGATGAATCATGACTGTCACAAGGCAAGAGGCATGTCCCGAGTTCAAATCCATACAAGAGGACCTCATGGATTTCTGAAAGAGAAACATTTTTCAAAGGCTCAAAATCATACCAGGATGTCATCGCTATGAGGTCAACTCCACAGGCGTATGGAACCTCTGAGGCCATCATGCTGCCGACCTTGACATAAGCATATCTGTGATGATGGGATGAATTAGAGGCACACTGATTAGTGATATCAGTATAAAGGGATGTATTTCTCAACGGATTTGGGCAGCTTATAAAGTTTAAAGGTGTGTTGCTGGAATAAATGGACTTTAGGTAACGAAGACGATTAGGATTATGATAGGTGAAGTTATAGGCATATATAGAAAAGGGGGGAAACGAGCAGATGTCGTCTTTGTTTATGGAGGCATCAACCACCCTGATGGTGGGCTCGTCTCTGTAGTAGATTTCTTGGACATAGTATTTGTGAGAATGAAGGGAGAAGTAGGCCACATTATTTTCACATGATAATTCAAATCTTGGATCACCGCAATTCTTGGGGTGGCCCTTGAGGCGGAAAGGGGGGCTGATGTTGGGAATGATGCCGCACGAAGAAGGACTGCATTTGGCATCACATGATTCAAACAAACTATGGAGTGAGAGAAAGAGAATCGAAAAGAGAGATGAAGTGATGAGGTTTTGATGTGTTGTGATCAACATTAGATGTTTAAGAAAACCCCACAATAAACTGATTTTGGGTACACACCCCCTCACTACTAAATATATATGGAGCAGCATGTTTGTATTGGATGGACATAATTCAGTCTTGAAACCAGACGCCAGGCATGACTTTGAGCAACTGATTGTGATTTTGCATTAAAAGCGGTAGCCCCACCACAATAGATCGTGATTAAAATGGAATCACTACCACTAATTGCATGCAGAGGAAAGTAGAATTAAAATGCATAAAAGGGATTCTCATAAAAATACTTGTAATATCCACATTGTGAAATACTCCTAATGAATTACATCCACATAAATTGGTGTTGAAGAACCTGCATTAATGAATTTACATCCATATATACTCCTTTGTACAATATTATCAATTTCTTAATTCTTAGTCTCTTATACTTATGTCACATGGACAGTGTCATAATGATGTATTGCCTTAATTCTTGTGTTTAATATAGTTCCAAGTACAACTTTGTTTCACAATGATTTTCTCAATTTCATATATAGTTACCATGCACCTAGCTAGTCTATCCGCAAAGGGTGGTGATATTTATTATTGTATGGGAAGGTAACTAGATATTATGATTAAGACTTATGAGGTCAAGTAAGGACTTATGAGGTGCAGCAAAGGACTTGTACAAAATGTAGAGCAACTTGCGAAAAGGGACAATTTGAGTAATGACTTTGCTATGAATGGGGATAAGGTTAAGACAAAGTCATAGAAGACCCATTCAATGGCAAAGAGATTCTTTTTTTTTTTTGACATAGTATTTGTGAGAGTTAAGGGAGATGAAGGTCACATTATTTTCTCTTCTGGGGTCGCCCTTGAGGTGGAAAAGATGAGATGACGTGCTTGCCTAATTTATGACTGAGATGATGAGAAAAATAATGGAGAGATGAGAAAAATGAGTGTTTAGTTGATTGTGGATCCATTTTATAAATGATGGGTAACATTATTATTTGTTGAAAATTTTCCAAATTTAGACTTGGTCAAATAAAGACAGAAATATATATTTAAAATAACAGTAAAAAATATTTTTTTTCAAAAATAGGTATAGTACAGTAACATCTTTGTCGAGACAATATAAAAAGAAACTGAGATATTTTTAGTAGGACAAATTGAGTATTTTATATACATTTGTTTCTCATAAGGAAAAGGCATGACAAACTAAACAGAGTATAGTTCACTAAATGATCACTTCTAGATGCATGAACTTACTCTGTTCCAATTACTAGATGATGATTTTATGATGCAACTTTTTAACTTTGTTGAGATAATATTTCAAAAGTATGCCTCTGCTAGGTCAAAACTTTATAAGCAGAGCATGTCTCACTATTTGAGATTTTTGTGTTTTTAAGGTGGATGGCTATCCTATGTATAGCATGGCAACCCCAACAATTGCTGGTGCAGAAGAGATGTTAGCCTATTTAGGTGCCAAGCCCATATGAAGCTATTGGGTTTAGACTATGTGCACAGTAAGGAATATCAAGCTTCCTAGGTCCAGCGAATCCACTAGATCACAGGGTCTAGGAACTCACGGATCGTTGGAAGATCTCGGTCGTCGGATACACAGAATACCTATTCAAAACCCTCAACCACGTATACTAAAATTAGCATAAGAAAGTAGGGATCGATCCCACAGAGATGAATGCGCAATTAAACATATTCTCTTTATTTATCCAAGTTTAAGCACAAATGCAAAAGGGTACCTGATAGGGACCCCGATTTAGTGAATCTCGTCAAAGATCATCTCCAGTATCTTTTATTTGATTTGATTTATAGTATCTTTTATTTTAGTTGGTTATCCTTAATTATTGTAATTTTTTTATTTATTTATCTTGCTTGATTAGCAAGATACTTTTTAGGTTTAGAATTCTATAAATAATAGAATTCTATAGCATTTTCATTCATTGAGAAATATGAATTAACTTCTATTCTCATTCTTGGTTCCGAAACCCTAGCACTTCAACTAGGTTTATCCTCTTTTGTTCCGTTCAATCTTCGCGTGCTCTACAAACCTCTCGATAGGGAACCTAAATCCTATCAGTGCCTTTATGCGTTGATCTGCAACAGCGATCTTTTAATCAGACAGAAACTCACTAAAGAATGTCGTACTCCCATATAACAGTCACAACTAGAAATAAAATGAAGTAAATAATATAACTAAACCTACTTACAGTAAAAAAATTCAGAAGTAAGTTATGCTAGGTCTGTTAATCCAGAAATTACGTCATGGAAATGATACCTGCCTTAGTAAACACAATCTGCCTTAGTAAAACTGATATAACTGTTTGAGCCAGTTTAATGTAGCTCAATTCAAAACATATATTCACATTTCAAATTCGTTTGATGAAATTGTTCTCTAGCTATCTAGTCATTTCCTCCTTTTTGAAGGTGTGCGGGTGCTGGGCATTTGAGAGATGATATTCTATACTACAGCAAGGAACTCGAACGGCTTTCAAATGACATGATGAAGATCGAGCATACATTGTTGATATGGGTATTAAAGCTCTAAGGTTGGTTTCCGGTTATGATGTTCTAACAGTATTCCATTGCAACTGGTATTATTACTACATCCGTCCCCCAAAATTTGTTACACTTTAACCCGACACGGGTTTTAAGAAATGTAATGGAAAGTGAGTTGAAAAAGTTGGTGGGATGTGGGTCCTACTTTTAAAGTATTAGTTTTATAATAAAATGTGAGTAGGAATGAGTTAGTGGAATATGGGGTCCACTATAAAAAATGGTAAAAGTGAAGTATATCAAATTTTCAGGGACGGACCGAAATAGTAAACTGTATCAAATTTTCAGGGACAGAGGTAGTATCTAAGATATGATGTTCTTGTAGCTTATGATCTGATTTTGCGTGTGTGCATTGCAGGCGATACTTCTTCCAGATCACGTTTAGATCCTATCTGTACAGCACTTAAGCCCCTGAGATGAAATTCACTACTTGGATGGATGCGAGGCCTGAACTTGGCCATCTTTGTAATAATCTAAGAATCGTTAGATGATTACATATAGTGTAGAAATTATATATAGGGAAAGCTCTCCTTGGCTTAAATAAATAATGAGAAGTTGAGAAATGAAGAATGCATGAGAAACCATACACTTGAATTTTGATGGCCTCGCATGTTTGTTCAAACATTATATTTTGTCATTTATATTTGAGAATGGATGTGGATCATTTTGCCCCCTATAAAAATTCATCTTGCAATACAATACTATTATAAATAGGCAACAGATATTACAAACCTCACGCAGAAGATATGGATGGAGGAAGGAAGGATTGGGAAGAAGAGGTTCATGCGATAGTAATCTCAAAGCTGCTGGCGTTGTCATGATGGAGCAATGATGCAGAATCAGTTGCATCAGTGAGCCAGCTGCCATCTTCCCCATTTCCTGCAACTTGGGTTGATTGTGATGATCGAACCTCTGGAATCTGCAGGCGTTCGACGTCGGCTTCTAACATTTGTAACACTTGATTCATTGAAGGACGATTATCAGGGCTTATCAGTATGCACCATAACGCAACTATTGTCATCTTTCGAACACTTATTATCGTCGTTACTATAGCTTTCCCCCGTCTTTTCAATTTCAATCTCTATGCCTTGTTTAATGTGGTCATATATCCAATCTGGGAAATACTTTGTTGAATCATCATTGTTTGTCTTCAACTCTTTGTTTAAGCCCACTATTTCCATCAACAACATCCCGAAACTATATACATCTGCCTTGGAAGAGACTGCGCCAATACCTCTATTGATCAGTTCGGGGGCAACATACCCTATAGTTCCTCTAGCAGCCGTTAAGGTCACAGCCTCCTTCTCTACGGAACAAGACTTTGCTAGCCCAAAATCAGATATTTTGGGAATGAAGTTATGGTCGAGGAGTACGTTATGAGGTTTGATGTCAAAATGAAGAATCTGGATGTCGCATCCTCGATGCAAATACTCAATTCCTCGGGCTATTCCAACGGCAATGTCAAACTTTGTATCCCAGTTTAAAGAATTCATTCCCTCTCGATTGAAGAGGTACTTTTCAAGAGAACCATTGGGCATGAAATCAAATACGAGGGCACGCTTAGAGCCTTCTGCACAATAGCCAACTAGTTGCACCACATTGACATGGTGTATCCTTCCAATAGTTGTTATTTCATTCATGAAGTCTTGCCCATTTCTTCCGGATTTTCCCAGCAGCTTGACTGCTACATCATGTCCACTTTGAAGCTTTCCTTTGTAAACACAACCATAGCCTCCTTCACCTAGTTTTTGTCGAAAACGCCTTGTCATTTTCTTTATGTTGGAATATGAATATCTGATTGGTGATAGTTTGTTATCACTTTGGAGGAAGGATTCTATTGTGTTATATTCGGACAAACGCCTTCTTCGAAATTTGTAGATTAAAAACCACCACACTAAAGGAAATATGATAATCCTTGCAAACAAGGTGATGAAGCCTGCATGATATGAGTTATAGAAAAAAATTGTCAAATACACCTATTATGGAACAATATTTGCAAAATCAAAAGTACAACGCACATAAAGCTATGACCTAAAACTGAATTTAATATTATTTGTAAAAAATATATATCAGCTTAAATTTTTAATTTTATTCGATTTAGTAATAAATTTACATTTAAATTTATCTAAATACTCATTTGGTCTATTACCAATAAGTCTTGATAATGTGCTATATATATTATAATACTCCATAAATTAATAAAATAAAAGTGAGATGGAAAAATAAAATTATTTATAGAAAATAAGCACTATCTCACACAAAAATGTCCATTTTATGCTTCCTAAAATCTTGATGTGATAAATTTTATTTCCATTTTCTGAATGATATGATAGTAAATCGTTTATTGCAATTACAAAAATTAAATACTACTCCTGAGTCCTGACAATAGCAGTGCACGAGAAAAAATTCAATGGTCACGGCATACCAAATGGCAGTGTGACGTGGTATGCCCCGCTAATAAATTTTTGACATGTGTATTTATAATGGCCCCACTAAGTACATTCATTTCTTTATAAACATGGATATTATTATTAAGTTTGGAAATTATTCAAAAATTTAGGAGTTGCTATAGTAACTTATACTCACTTCTAATTTTGTACTATGAGTTATAAATTGTTTCGTCCTTTTTAGTTATATGAATTTAAAATAAAATACATGAAATATTAGTATATTTCCCGTATATTTATTTTTAGAATTTACTCATTATATTAGACAGATGAGTACCTAATATAAGTAGTTTTCTGATCATTTACTAATTATTATATTAGCTACCTTTATATTTAATGGAGTATAATTATTCATACATGTAAAATGGTAAAATAATGCTATAAGAATGAATTTATATAATCACTCATAATTTCGAATTTATATAATCACTCATAATTTCGGAAATCACTGCTATTTGACAAGGAAAAAAAAAATAAGAAATTTAAGTTATCAATAAAACAAGACATATTAACCATAATTAAATCATAAATTACGTTAACTATGGGAAATTATGAATGACTTATAGTTTCATTCTTATATATTATTTTACCATTTTATATATATAAATAATTATACTACTCCGTATTAAATATAATCGTAGCTAATAATAGTAAGTAAATGACATGAAAATTAATCTTGTTATATTAAATCTTTGTCTGTCTATAAACAAAATATAATAATGTACAGAGTATTTTATTTTGTTAAATTCATGTTCTTATTGATTACTAAAAGGCTGAAACAATCTATAAGTCATGGTGCAAGAAATTTGGTCAAAAAGAACGTAAAGTATATTAAGTTATAAATATAGGAACTCCTAGATTATTTTAGATAGTTTCCAAATTTAATAATAATATCCATGTTTATAAAGAAATGAATGTATTTAGTGGGGCCATTATAAATACACATGTCAAAAAGTTATTAGCGGGGCATACCACGTCACACTGCCATTTGGTATGCCGTGACAACTAAATTTTTTCTCAGCAGTCCACCGGACATTCACATGCCAATATGCATAATCCATATCACGATTATTGGTGCAGAAAAATGGCGTAAAACAATTTTGATACAAAGTCGATAGTTTGAAATTTAAATAAAGAGCAAAGGTGAATTTTAGTTTTAAACATATGATCAAAATATGAATTTGGTTCAAAATATTTATTTTTTAAAAAATAGGTTCATAACAAATGAAAATGTTGACGAAGTAGTCCTTTTTTCACGGTTTCGTCAAAAAACTAACGATCAATGCTAATTGCACACTGGCATGACCATTAGTTTTTTTATGGAACCGTAAAAAAAGGACCACTTCAACAAGGATTTCATTTGTTTTGAGCCTATTTTTCAAAAAGTAAATATTTTGGACCAAATTCATATTTTAGTAATATGTTTAGGATTAAAATTCACATTTACTCATAAATAAATGTTAATACATGTTTAACTATTTTCATTGACTATGTTAGTACATGTTTAATTATTTTCACCATTCACTCATTCTAACCAAATGAAAAATCATGATTTTGTAGATCTTTCAAAGTCGATCCCTTGCATGTTACTCCCTCCGTCCGTCCCAAAGAAGATGACTCTTCCTTGAGCGGCACGAGATTTTATATTAGTTTTATTATTTGTGTTAAGTAGAAAGAGTAAAGTAAGAGAGAAGGAATAAAGTAGAAATAAAAGATATTTCCATTAATAATAGATCATCATTGTTAGGATAAATTAAAAAGAAAAGTGAATCATCGATTTTTAATGGGACGGGGGTACTACTTACTAGTACTATTTTCATTTTAAAAAAAGCAAACTACTACTATTATTCAACAAATTTTTCTTGGTTCACTACTTTTTAAGTATATTACATTATTCTATCTTCATTAGCATATATTTTCTCTCTATACTTAATACTTCCTCCGTCACTCATTATGTGTGCTAATTACCGTTTTGGTCCGTCTTTTATTAATGATCTCACTTCATTTTTATAACTTTTAGTAGTGGATTCCATATTCCACTAACGCATTATCCCTCACATTTTATCACAATACTAATATATAAAAGTATGATCCACATTTCACTACTTTTTCAACTCATTTTCTTTTACATTTCCCTCATTTTTCTTTTACATTTCCCGTGCCGGGTCAAGTGGGACACATATTGAAGGACGGAGGGAATACAACAATACAACTTAAAATTTTGTGTCTTCAAATAAGTTGTACATATGTGAAGGGAGTATAAATTTAAAAATGGAACTTGAACTAACGAGTAGGGAGTAGAGGATAAATTAAAGGCGCACCTATGATGAGTACTGATTGTTGATTGAGCATCGATAAAGCTCGTTCGGACTCTGCAAGCATACCGATGAGTAGATGCTTAGTACTCCAAAGAATATGAGTGTATGAATAAAAATACAGATAATAATACACTGAATGGATGCAAGGATTCTTACTGTTATAGAGTGAGTATTCTTTTGACATTAGAATCGTACTAGTAATCACATAGTATAACAGTAGTGATACAGCGGCAAATCCACAGAGGGTGAATACAGGAGGGCTTACCACTGCGCACAATAAACCTGCAAGTGGAAGCTGAGTCATACTATAAGAATTCAAATTGATATAAGGTGAAGATTAGAGCTTACCTGCAAAGACGACAAGAAGTTCGATCGAAACTGTAGCTATACACACAACACAAGGTTAGTAATATTTTTCCAGAATTACCAAAATATAGGAATGATGCTACTAATATATGACTGACATAGACATAGACAATTGTGTACATAGTGCACACTTACCCCAGTTAATGATGAATAAATCACTACTCTCACACGGCCAGGGGCATATCCCGAGTTCAAATCCAAACAAGAGGGACTCGTGGATTTCTGAAAGCGAAACATTGTTCAAATCCTCGAAACTATACAAGGGTGTGACCATCGCTATGAGGTCAACTCCACAGGTGTATGGAACCTCTGAGGCCATCATATTGCCAACCTTGATATAAGCATATCTGTGATGATGGGATGAATATTTAGAGGCACACTGATTAGTGATATCAGTATAAAGGGATGTATTTTTCAACGGATTTGGGCAGCTTATCAAGTTTATAGGTAAGGAATCGATCGGGGATAGGTTAGAAAGACGATAATTGGGATGAGCATAGGTGAACTGATAGGCATATTTAGAAAAAGTGGGAAACGAGCAGATGTCATCTTCGTTTATGGAAGCATCAACCAGCCTGATGGTGGACCTGTCGTAGTAGATATCTTGGACATAGTATTTGTGAGAATGGAGGGAGAAGTAGGCCACTTTATTTTCACATGATAATTCAAATCTTGGATCACCGCAATTCTTGGGGTCACCCTTTAGGCGGAAAGGGGAGCTGATGTTGGGAAACATGCCGCAGGAAGAAAAAGTGCATTCAGCATCACAAGTTTCAACCAAATTATGGAGTGACAGAATCATCAAGAGAGATGAAGCGATGAGGTTTTGATGTGTTGAGATCATAGCTCTCGTGGAATTAACCAATGAAAATTGTGGAATGATGGATGTTTAACAAAACCACAATAGAACTAACTTTGGGTACACACACTCACTACTAAATACTCCACTATATATGGGGCAGCTCCAAGCATGACTTGTGAGCAACTGATTTTAGGAGAGGAATTTATTTTAGTTTCAAATTAAAAGCGGAGTTGGTTTTTGAATATTACGCCAAACTAATGCAATTATCACTAATCCTCTCTTTATGCAATTAGTTTTTTTACCTTTTCAATTCTAACACATTTAAAGCTTATAATGAATTTAATTTTTCTTGCTAGTTCTCTTTTCTTTGGTTATTAGATCAAGTGTGTCCACCAGCAAACTGAGTGACTATTAGACGTGTTGATTTGAATTTTTGCAAGTTCTTTTTAATGCAGTTAAAATTTTTTACCTCTATTATAGGTAGTGGAAATCATACAAATTACATTAAAATAATTGTTTATATTCGATACGTCCTTAATAATTTGCTCTTGTTCCTTTTGTATAAATCAAACGTATTGAATATAAAATGTGTAGACAAATTTGGTTTCATATATAAACTTGAGATAATTAAAAAGATTTATTAAAAACAATTATTACCGAGTTGGAAGTAGCTATAATGAAAAATTCACGTTGTCTATAGTAACATGATACTCCTCCTTCGGCTCCTTGCTTTGAATCACTAATTTTTTTTTCACTCGTTTTAGGAAAATAATACTCCATCCGTTTCTTTATAGTTGAGTCATTTCTATATATGGTAACCTTTTTCTCTTTCTTACTTTACTCTCTCTTACTTTATTCTCTCTACTTTATTCACTTTATACTTTATTCTCTCTATATTTTCTTCTCTCTTACTTTTTTATCTATTTATTTAACACACCCAATATTCCTTTCTAAAACTGCGTGCCAAAAAGTTTCGCTTCAACTATGGCAAAACGGAAGGAGTAATAAATATTAAAGTGAAAAGAAACTAAATTAAGAATGAGTTATTTGAATTACTATTCACTCCGTCCCCAAAAAATATGTACTTTTGGTTCGACACAGATTTTAATACATGGAATGGATGGATTATAACTTTTTTGTGAAGAAACTCCCATAAAAAAGACTTGTAATATTAGGACTTTGGATAGTTATCAACCCAACTCGAAATCATCATGTTCTTATCGAATAATGATGTTTGGCTTAATACCTGTGTTTACAACTTTGTTTCACAATGATTTTCTCAATTTCATTTAGAGTTACCCAAGTTTTAGTTAAGCAACGATTGACTTTGTCTTATGATATGAGGCTAAAGGTTGTCGGTGCAGCAAAGATTGAGCAACTTGCGCAAAGGGACAATTTTAGTACTGTAGTTACTATTTAGTACTGCTACTTTGATATGAAAGGGAAGGTTGACGCAAAGTCGTTGAAGACCCAGTCAAATAAGGTCTGAGTATTACATCTGCCTTTCAAATATTATCCCACTTTAATCGAATATGGATTTAAAAAAATATAATAAAAAATAAGTTGAAAAAGTTTCTGAATTATGGATCCTACTTTTATATATTAGTTTTATTTTATAATAAAATGTGAGTATGAATGAGTTATTGGAATATGAGGTTCATTACAAAAAATAATAAAAAGTGAAATGGGATAAACTTTGGGGACGAACAGAGAAATGGGATAAAAACTTTCGTGGATGGGGGTAGTAGTACTTTTCCTCTAATTTATTTCCATTAGCTTTTTATTTATTTCGAGAGATATACTCCCAAATCACTAAATCTAAATTAGTTAGAATAATACTCTCTCCGTTTCAATTAAGTTAAGTTGTATTCCTTTAATGATGTCTAAGAATCATTTCATGTTCTGACAAAAAAATTAAAATATTCAATCATTCTTATTTTATTCAATTACTTACTTTACTCTCCCTTTACATTTCCTGTATTTTATTCTTCTCTCCTACTCCCTCTATTCCACAGTAGTGGAGTCCTTTTCGTTTTTAGTAAAAATCTACATATTTCTTCTCAATTACTTTACCCTCTCGTATTTTATTTTCTCTTCACTATCTACCTTTTTCATTTCATACTTTATTTGTCATTTACTTAATTTACATAACATAATTTTTCTTAAATCGCGTGCTGAAAAGAAACGTGTCCACTACCGCGAAACGGAGAGAGTACCTTTCAACACAATTTCTTAATTTCTGTACCCAAAAGTTTTGATTCAACTTAATTGGGACAAATGAAGTAATATATACTTTCTTCGTCTCATTATAAGTGATCAATTTTTTATTTTTGGTTGTCTTGACACAAGTGATTAAATTTTTTTGGCAAAAAATAACACCTTTATCTTTCTCTTAATTATTTATTCCCTCCCTCCTACTTTATTTTCTATTTCTTTATCTCTCTAACTTTTTCCTTCTATTTCTTTATCTCTCCAACTTTTTCCACTTTCATATTTTATTCTTTCTACTTAACTTAATAAAGTAAGTATATTATATTAGTTTCTTATATAGTACTCCCTCCGTCCCTGAAAATTTGTCACCTATTTCCTTTCTCGTCCGTCCCTAAAAATTTGTCACCTTTCACTTTTACCATTTTTGGTAGTGGACCTCATACTCCACTAACTCATTCCCACTCACATTTTATTATAAAACTAATATATCAAAGTAGGACCCACATGCCACCAACTTTTTCAACCTACTTTCTATTACATTTCTTAAAACCCGTGCCGGGTCAAATGGTGACAAATTATGGGGGACGGAGGGAGTACTATACAAAGGATGGCAGAAGTATCTTTTACGATTTACTATTGCATGATATACTACCTCCGTAAATATGAAACATTTATTTTTCGGCACAAGATTTTATATAGTAGTACTCCCTCCGTTCCATAGTAATGGATGTGTTTCTTTTCGGCACGAAGATTAAGAAAAATTATGTTAGGTGAGTTAAGTATATGGAGAGTAAAGTGAAAAATGAAAAAGGTAGAGAGATGAAGAGAGAATAAGGTAAGAGAGAGTAAAGTAGGTGTGGAAAAATGTGTTGACTTTTACTAAAAAGAGAAATGACTCTATTACTATAAAATGTAACAAAATGGCAAAATGACTCTATTACTATGGAACGGAGGGACTATTATTTTGTGAGTTAATTAAGAGAAAAAAATAGAGTTAATATTGTTTCTATTTTTAAATTTTTTATTTTTAATAAGACAGAAGAAGTATATAATAATATAATTATATGGAAATGTACTTTTAGTGGGATAGAAGAAGTACTCCCTCCATTTGCAAAATATTGTCCAAGTTTGATTCGACACGAGTTTTATTAATGTGAATAAAAGTAAAAAAGTTAGTGGAATGTATGTCCCTCATTTATATATTAATTTTATAATAAAATGTGAGTGTAATGAGTTAGTAGAAAGTGGAGTCTATTTATTAAAAGTGGAAAGAAGCAAAGTGGATAATATTTTACGGACGGACTAAAATAGTAAAATTGGATAACATTTTACGGACTAAGGGAGTATATGATAAAATGGTTGTATGGTAAGGTAGATATTAGACTCATGAGGTCAAGCAAGACTTACTCAATTTGACTAGTCTTTCCCATTTCCTCTTGATTTTCTGAGCAGTTCACATCATTTTCGCTAGTTTTCCAGCATTCTTAGAAAATACTTTCTTCCTTCGTCCTACAATAAGAGTTATACATTTTATCATTTTAGTCGGTCTCATAACAAGGATCATATTTCACTTTTATCATAAATGGTAAATAGGTCTCACATTCCACTAACTCACATTCTATTATAAAACCAATATAAAAAAATAGATCTAATATTCCATTAATTTTTCCAACCTACTATTCTTTATGTATTTCTTAAAACTCATGCTCACACTAAATGTTAGTTCTTGTATGTGACAGGAGGGAGTAATTACTAAGTACGAGTTTTCCACTGGAGATAAGACTCACAGCATCTAAGGATGGGTACTGTCCTTAGACGTTGAAATTTAAGGATTGGCCACCTGCAAATGCTATTAAATCTTGCTAAAAAACTTCCTCATGGGTTGGCTTAACACAAATTACATATTCATTACATCTGATTATTAACTAATCAAAAACACAACTATCAGACTAGTTTCTACTTGATAAGTACTACTGTACAGAACTTACATTTAAAAGAAGAGATGGATGGAGGAAGGAAAATTGTGAAGAAGAGGTTTACTTCATGCAATAGTAATCAACATTATCTTCACATGATGACTCAAACTTGGATCACCACAATTTTTGGGGTCGCTCTTGAGGCGGAAAGGGTAGCTGATGTTGGGAATGATGCTGCACGAAGTAGTGCATTTGGCATCACATGATTCAAACAATATATGGAGTGAGAGGATCATCAAGAGAGATGAGGTGTTGAGGAAGATGCAGTTTTGATGAGTTGATGAGGAAGATGGAGTTTTGATGAGTTGTGATCATGGTTGGAGGAATTAATCAGTTGATGACTAACAAAATCAGACAACTTATGTTGCACAGTAGTACTAAATATATTTGAAGCAGCATGTATTGTGTGCACATAATTCAGTCCTAAAACCAGAGGCAAGCATGACTTTGTGAGCAACTGATGTTGTGATATCAAACTGACCACATGTATATTGATTAGTCTCGTCTAGCAAATAAAAATCAACTCTGACTGAGAAAATTAGAAAAGGCTAATTGAAATAGTTACTATTTCATACATACAAGAGGAACTCGTTTCAGATTCAAGAAACAGTAATCTCAACACAGCTACTATTGTTATGATGGAGCAAGGATACTTCAGTTGAATCTGTAAGCCAGCTTTCTTCCTCGTTTCCTGCCACATGCGTTGATTGAGATGAATACGCTAGAATCTGCAGGCGTTCAACATCAGCTTCTAACATTCTCAACACTTGATTCATTGATGGACGATCATTTGTACTCATCTGTATACACCATAAAACTATTGTCATCTTCCTTACAAGACTCTTTCTGCTCCCATTCTCATCATTACCGGTTTTTTCCTTTGCCTTTTCAATCTCAATCTCTTTGTCTTGGTTAATGAGGTCATATATCCAATTGGGAAAATACTTAGTAGAATCATCATTTTCCCTTCAACTCTTTGTTCAAACCCACCATTTCCATCAAAAGCATCCGGAAACTATACACATCTGCCTTGGAAGAGACTTCACTAATACTTCTATTGATGAGTTCAGGAGCAACATATCCTACGGTTCCTCTAGCGGCCGTTAAAGTCACTGCTTCCTTCTCTACGGAGCATGACTTTGCTAGCCCGAAATCAGATATTTTGGGAATGAAGTTATCGTCAAGGAGTATGTTATGAGGCTTGATGTCAAAATGAAGAATCTGGATGTCACACCCCCGATGCAAATAATCAATTCCTCGAGCTATTCCAACGGCAATGTCAAACTTTGTATCCCAATTTAAGGAATTCATATTTTTTCGACTGAAGAGGTACTTTTCAAGAAAACCATTGCGCATGAAATCATAGATGAGGGCACGCTTGGAACCTTGTGCACAATAGCCAACTAGCTGCACCACATTGATATGGTGCACCCTTCCAATAGTTGTTATTTCATTCATAAAGTCTTGTCCATTCCCTCCTGATTTTCCCAACATTTTGATGCCCACTCCGAAGCTTTCCTTTGTAAACACAACCAAAGCCCCCTTCACCAAGTTTTTGTTGAAAACCTTTTGTCTCTTAATATATGAATATGAATATCTGATTGGTGATAGTTTGTTGTCACTTTGGAGGAATGATTCTATTGTGTTATATTGGGACAAATGTCTTCTTCGAAATTTGTAGATCAAAAGCCACAACACCAAAAAAAATATGATAACCCTTGGTAACATGATGATGAAGTCTGTCATGAGATGAGTTACAGGGAAAAAAAAAACATCAAATGTCTATTATGGCACAATATTTGCTAAAGCAAAAGGTACAATGCAAAATCTGGATGTGCATTGTTAAATGCATGTATAAATTTTATTTCCATTTTCTAAATGATGTATTTATGATAGTAACTGAAGTCGTTTAGAGCGATTATGTCAATTATTTCCATATCACAATTATGGGAGCAGAAAAATGACGTGAAACAGTTTTGATAAAAAGTTGATAGTTTGAATTTTAAATAAATGTTTCTTAAAAACTGAAAATATAAATTCATGCTTGATTTACTTTCATCATCCACGCATTCTACCCAAAATGAAAAATTATGATTTGCTTTGGAATATTTCTTCGCAAGTTTAAATTACTTACATAACTCATTTTGTCCCAATTTCTTTTAAATTATATCATTCTGAATATTTGTGTCATCAATATATATGTGAAGCTGGGAGTATAAATTTATAAATGCAACTTGACTAGTGAGTAGAAAATAACAAAAAACCGCACCTGTGGGTAATAATTGTACAGTGAGCATCGAGTAAGATCGGTTGAACGCTGCAAGCACACAGTGTAGATGGTAAGCAAACATGTAAGTACGTGTACTCCATAAGTTAAAATACAGACAATATGTAATACACTGAAAGAATGCAAGGATTCTTACTGTTAGGGTTTCCTATTAAATCGATCAATAAACTTATAATCAGAGATAAGAGCAGTAACACAGCGCCGAATCCACAGACAAAGAACAAAGGAGGGCTTACCGCTGCGCACAACAAACCTGCACCAAGTTTTGATATATATATGAGTAAGAATTAAAATTGATTAAGAAAAACTAAAATGAAAAGCAGAGCTTACCTGCAACTGAAACGACCACAAGAATTACGATAAGCCCTGCAGATCATATGCATACAACACAAGAGTAGTAGTATTATTAATGAGCACCATTTCCCAGCATTATATAGGAATTATAGTAGTAGTATATAATATGGCATAGACATAGTGCACCCTTACCCCAATCAAGGGATGTTTCATGCCAGACGTAGAGTTCAAATCCATACAAGAGGGACTCATGGATTTCTGAAAGTGAAACGTTGTTCAAATCCTTGAAACTATACGAGGATGTCATCGCTATGAGGTCTACTCCACAGGTGTATGGAACCTCTGAGGCATTCATGTGGCCGACCTTGATATAAGCATATTTGTGATGTGATGAATTAGAGTCACAATGAGAAGTGACATCAGTAAAAATAGAAGAATTGGTCAAGGGATTTGGGCAGCTTATCAAGTTAATAGGGAAGGCTTTATCATCATACGGATCGCTAGAAGTACCACTCAGGATTCGGTAAGGAAGACGATTAGGAGCATAACGGGTGAAGTTAAAGGCATATAAGGAGTAGGTGGGAAACGAGCATATGTCGTCATTACTTATGGAAGCATCAACCAGCCTCATTGTGGAGTTGTCTTTGTAGCCATGGTAGTTGCTGTAGTTGATTGCTTTGACATAGTATTTGTGAGAGTTAAGGGCGATGGAGGTCACATTATTTTCACATGATAATTCAAATCTTGGATCGCCGCACTTGTTGGGGTCGCCCTTGAGGCGGAAAGGGGAGCTGATATTGTGAATGACGCCACAGGAAGAAGGAGTGCATTTGGCATCACAAGTTTCAAACAAACTATGGAGTGAGAGAAACAGAATCAAGAAGAGAGATGAAGTGATGAGGTTTTGATGGGTTGAGATCATGGTTGGAGGAATTAATCAGTTAGTGGTAATACATATTCTACTTTATATATACAGTACATGATTGAAGTCTTAAAAGCATAGGCCAAGCAAGACTAGGGTTGAGTGGTTACTTATAAGGCCACGACAACAGATCCTTTTTTTGATGTTGTAATATTGACAATATAGTCTCGACTTGCAAGTAAATAATGTTTATTTCTTTATTTATTTACATGAGACATCTTGGACTGTAGAGTGTTGGACATACTAATTCCATTACTACAGCCCATTTTCATTGAATTGTTATCTTCAGCCCACGTCTTAATAAGGATCAAAAGTTTTATCTTTACAGCCATCGTGGAATTACCAAAATCACGCCGATTCCATCAAATTTTTATCATAACCCACCAGATTAAAGAACCCCCCTTGTCACTAAATTTCACTCTCGATCTGTCTTACTCAACCGTAAATATCGAATCTTTACTGCAATTTCTCTATAAGTTGTATTTGTATATTTGATTGTCATATTTACTTATGACTAAGAGCATTTTTTATTTTGTAGTATCTTTTTCGGCTGTCTTTTTCTTCAAAAGCTCGGCACGAGTCAATGTATCATGACTCGTCTTCATAATATCAACATTACATTGTATCTTATGATTAACCATCCCACCTCAAAAAAATAAAATAACCATCCCACGTCCAACCTATGATAAGTTTAATCTTAGACAAAGTCCATTTTAGCTAAATTGGGTGATGATATTTATGATGGTATGGATAGGTAGACATTAAGACTTATGAGATCAAGCAAAGACTTACTCAAAATGTAGAGCAACGTGTGGGAAAGGGCCACTTTGACTACTCTTGCCCATTTCCTCTTGATTTTCTGAACAGTTTACATCATTTCCACTAGTTTTCCTTTATAAAAATTACATGTTGTTCACAGCAGCTTAGAAAATAATTACTAATATGAGTTTTCCATTTGAGATAAGAGTAGAGCTCCACTTATTTACCATTATTGCAGGTTCAGATCAATAATAATCACCAGTTTTTCAAAGGATGGGTACTGACCTTGAACTTTAAAATTTAAGTATTGGCTACTTGCAAATGCTATTAAATCCTGCTACAAAACATCTGATTATTAATGATACGAAAACACAACTAGCAGTTTAGTTTCTACTTGATATTACTGTACTGAACTTACATGTAAAAGAAGAGATGGATAGAGGGAGAAAGATTGGGAAGTACAGGTTCACTTCATGCAATAGTAATCTCAAAGTTGTTGTCATTGCTATGGAGCAATGATACAGAACCAGTGGGACCTGTAAGCCAGCACTCTTCCTCATTTCCTGCTATTTGGGTTGATTGTGATGATGGAACCTCTGGTATCGGCAAACGTTCAACATCCGCATCTAACATTTGCAACACTTGATTCATTGAAGGACGGTCATCTGGTCTCATCTGTATGCACCATAACGCAACTATTGTCATCTTCCGAACACTCTTATTCTCATCATCACTATTGTTTTTCTCATCCTTTTCAATTTCAATCTCCCGGCCTTGGTTAATGTGGTCATATATCCAATTTGGGAAATACTTCGTAGATTCATCATTATTTGTCCTCAACTCTCTGTTTAAACCCACCATTTCCATCAACAACATCCCAAAACTATACACATCCGCCTTGAAAGAGACTGCACCAATACCTCTGTTGATGAGTTCGGGGGCAACATACCCTATGGTTCCTCTAGCAGCCGTTAAGGTCACAGCCTCCTTCTCTACGGAGCATAACTTTGCTAGCCCGAAATCAGATATTTTGGGAATGAAGTTATGGTCGAGGAGTATATTATGAGGCTTGATGTCAAAATGAAGGATCTGGATGTCACATCCTCGATGCAAATACTCAATTCCTCGAGCTATTCCCATGGCAATATCAAACTTTGTATCCCAATCTAAGAAATTCATTTTTTCTCGATTGAAGAGGTATTTATCAAGAGAACCGTTGGGCATGAAATCAAAGATGAGGGCACGCTTGTAACCTTCTGCACAATATCCAACTAGTTGCACCACATTGACATGATGTACCCTTCCAATAGTTGATATTTCATTCATAAAGTCTTGACCATTCCCTCCTGATTTTCCGAGCATTTTGACAGCTACATCATGTCCACTTCGAAGCTTTCCTTTGTAAACACAACCATAGCCTCCTTCACCTAGTTTTTCTTGAAAACCTCTTGTCATTCTCTTTATGTCTGAATATGAATATCTGATTGGTGAGAGTTTATTATCACTCTGGAGGAAGGATTCTATAGTGTTGTATTCGGACAAATGCCTTCTTCGAAATTTGTAGATCAAAAGGCACAACATGAAAGGAAAAATGATAACCTTTGGCAACAAGACGCTCAAGTCTGTCATGAGATGATTATCAGTAAAAAAATCATCAAAAAGTACTTGTAATATGATAATGCTTGTCAAAGTCGATGCCTTGCATGCATGCTTTTGTTGACAAAATGGAATATATAATATGATGTCTATAAATGCAAGTGAAAATAATAGTAAGTAGAGCATAAATTAAGAGCGCACCGATGATGACTACTACTATAGCTAGCAGAGGGTTCAATTGCACGGTGTCTGCAACTGAAAGCACACCGAGTAATTGGTTAATATATAGAGACAACGAAACACTGAGATATAAAGTATGCAAGGATTCTTACATGTTTCTATTATATCTTGGAACATATATCTGATATGAAATAAGAGTAGTGTTACAGCTGCGAATCCACATATGGTGAATGCAGGAGGGCTTACCGCTGCACACAACATACCTGCACCAATTTATGTTCTTTCCAAAATAAGAATTTATAGTGTCATGATTAAAAAAACAAAATTGAGGATGGAGTAAATCATATGGAGTATAAAACAAGAGGTTACCTAGAATGACCACAAGAATCAGGAGATACTCTGCAAATATATATACAAGACAAGAGTAGAAGTGATAAGGATCATTTTCCAAAATATATAATGATTGACAGATTGCATTCTTTCATACTTACCCCAACGTATCAATAAGATTTTGGATGTTCCACAGTAGGAGCAGCTGATGAGTTCAAATCCATTCAAGAGAGACTCATGGATTTCTGAAAGCGAAACGTTGTTCAAATCCTTGAAACTATACGAGGATGTCATCACTATGAGGTCTACTCCACAGGTGTGTGGCAACTCTGAGACCTTCATGTGGCCGACCTTAATATAAGCATATCTGTGTTGGGATGAATTAGAGGCACACTGAGTAGTGATATTAGTATAAACAGATGAATTTCTCAACGGATTTGGGCAGCTTATAAAGTTTATAGGCAAGGAATTGATCGGTAACAGGTTAGAAAGACGAGTATAGGCATATGCAGATAAGGTGGGGAACGAGCAGATGTCGCCTTTGTTTATGGAAGCATCAACCACCCTGATGGTGGGCTTGTCTCCATAGCCACTGTAGTTGATTGCTTTGACATAGTATTTGTGAGAATTAAGGGACACGAAGGTCACATTATTTTCACATGATAATTCAAATCTTGGATCACCGCAATTTTTGGGGTTGCCCTTGAGGCGGAAAGGGTAGCTGATGTTGGGAATGATGCCGCAGGAAGAAGGAGTGCATTTGGCATCACAAGATTCAAACAAATTATGGAGTGAGAGGATCATCAAGAGAGATGAGGTGATAAGGAAGATGGAGTTTTGATGAGTTGTGATCATGGTTGGAGGAATTAATCAGTTGATGATTAACAAAATCAGACAACTTATGTTGCATACTATATATATTTGGAGCTACATGTGTTGGGTGGACATAATTAAGTCTTAAAACCAGACGCAAGCATGACTTTGGTAGCAACTGATGTTGAGGGGTTTACTGGTTCATGACAACACATCATTTTGTGATATCAAACTGACCACATGTATATTGATTAGTCTCATCTTGCAAATAAAAATCAACTCTGATTGCTGAGAAAATTAAAAAAGGCTAATTCAAATAGTTATTTCATACACACAAGAGGGACTCTGTTTCCTATTCAAGAAACAGTAATCTCAACACAGCTACTATTGTTATGATGGAGCAAGGATACTTCAGTTGAATCTGTAAGCCAGCTTTCTTCCTCCTTTCCTGCCACATGCGTTGATTGAGATGAATACGCCGGTACCTGCAAGCGTTCAACATCAGCTTCTAACATTCCCAACACTTGATTCATTGATGGACGATCATTTGGACTCATCTGTATACACCATAAGGCAACTATTGTCATCTTCCTAACAAGACTCTTTCTGCTCCCATTCTCATCATTACCGGTGTTTTCCTCTGCCTTTTCAATCTCAATCTCTCTGTCTTGGTTAATGTGGTCATATATCCAATTGGGAAAATACTTAGTAGAATCATCATTGTTTCCCTTCAACTCTTTGTTCAACCCCACCATTTCCATCAACAGCATCCCGAAACTATACACATCTGCCTTGGAAGAGACTTCACCAATACTTCTATTGATGAGTTCAGGAGCAACATACCCTATGGTTCCTCTAGCTGCCGTTAAGGTCACTGTGTCCTTGTCTACAGAGCATAACTTTGCTAGCCCAAAATCAGACACTTTTGGAACGAAGTTATTGTCTAGAAGTATATTGTGAGGTTTAATGTCAAAATGTAGGATCTGGATATCACAACCACGGTGCAAATACTCAATCCCTCGAGCCACTCCCATCGCAATCTTAAATTTCTCATCCCAATTCAAGGAGCATGCTTTTTCTTTGTTGAAGATGTACTTCTCTAGGGAACCATTTGGCATGAAATCAAATACGAGGACACGCTTGGATCGTTCAGCACAATATCCAACTAGTTGAACAACATTGACATGATGGATCCTACCGATAGTTGCAATTTCATTAATGAAGTCTTGCCCATTTGTTTTGCCCTTCCCCAGTAGCTTGACTGCCACATGATTGCCGCTGCGAAGCTTTCCTTTGTAAACAGAACCGAAACCTCCTTCGCCTAGTTTCTCTCGAAAACCTTTGGTCATCTTTTTTATGTCTGAATAAGAGTACCTGATTGGGGAGAGTTTGTTGTCACTCCGTAGAAAGCCCTCTATTTCCTCATAACTCGACAAACGCCTTCTTCGAAACTTGTAGATCAGGAACCCCATTCCAAATAGCATCCCAACAATGAATCTTACTTCAAAGCTAACAACTGCCATATAAAACAAGTAAAAAAACACGTTTCTTGATATCTACCATCCATATACAGTTTTGATCTTCATACTCACTCCGTTCCAAGTTAGTTGAATCGTTTCTTTTGAGCACAAGATTTAAGAAATTGATTTTAAAGGTTATTGTTGGGAGAGAATAAATCTTTTTGCCAAAAGAAATGATTCAACTATCTTTAGACAGCCCGGACTTGACTATTTTGTAAAAGAGGGATATATTAGTCATTAGAAGCTCACCAAGTATGCGCTCAATATCTTCGCGATACCCTGCAAGAACAGATCACTCCTCATTCAAGGTTTTTGCTTACTTTCTCAGCATTTGTGTTTAATTGTTTAATGACAGACAAAGAATTCTTACAGTTTTTTACGAGAACCCAATAAGAGATCCCAAATCCGATGATGATTTTTGCAGGAATGCTTACCCCTGCAAATACAACTGCTGCAAATGCAAATGGTGTTGACCAAGTTAATCATGACTGCAGAAGATGATGAGCATAAGTTGAAGATCTCACCAACTATGAGCATGAAAAGCATGAGACGGCCAGCAGCTGGACCTGATCATGAAGAAAAGCTGTTGAGACTTGAGACTAGAACCACCACTTTTGCTTTTATTCATAATCAATAAATCTTACCTTCAGGTGGTTTGAAGGAGTCCATTAAATTCTCTGCGTTTACAGAAAATCCATCAGCACAAAAATGGAGTTTTAGAGTTGTTAACTGAACATGTAAATTAGTAGTCTCACTCTCACCCCAATTGTAATAGAGACCCGAATGATGCTCGCCGCAAATTACCAATCCACCCGGCTCTATAGAACAACCAGCTCCATCGCAATTTCGACAGATAAAACCTAACCAAGACAGTTTAAATCCATACAGCAGAGATTGATGGATTTCTGAGAGCGATACATTATTCAAATCCATAAAGTTCCATGATGTTGCAACCACGGAAACTAGAGTGCACATATGCTCCACATCGGCGGGGCGTATCTGCCCAAACTTTATGCAAGCATGTGTGCTAGATTGCCCACAACCAGTAACTTGGTTTGACAAGGAACAATTATGCAATGGATACTCGCAGCTCATGAAACTGATAGCTTGACTTTGCTCCTTCTCTAAGAAATAGGGATTGAAATAACCATCCCGGTATGCAGAAGAAATAGGGAAAGAGCAGGTGTTGTTGTCTATGGAAGCATAGGAAAGCCAGATGCTGAAGTCACTGTAATTGATCGCTTTCACGTAGTATTTGTGGGAGTTTAGATTAATTGAAGCGACATTGTTTTCACATACTAATTCGTATCCATGATCACCACAGTGCTTGGGATCATTCTCGAGGCGGAAAGGGGAGCTAATGTTTGGAATAAGGCCACACGCAGAGGGGGTGCAGTTTGCATTACAAGCTTGAAAGAAATGGAGTGAGGCAATCAAGAGAGATAAACAATTGAAGAAGAAGATCAAGTTTTGATTCATCATCCTTCTTTCTTGCTTCTCATCTAAGAGGAAAAAATGAAGATTAAGTGCAGTGGTCATATGACCAAGTCTAGCAACAATAAAATTATTAAACTTTAGTCAAAAATGTACAACAAATATGTGGGGCAGAGATTGACTAGTACAACAAATAAATTTTTATATCCATCCATCTCATAAATCCATTGGTTCAAAAAATATTTAGATTTGCAAGTGGTTTATGCCATTTCAGATCAGACTAGAGCTTTCACTATTCATCAGTTTTGGCATGGCTTCAGCCTTCATGGCTATGCTTCCCTTCAGTGATTACACCCTCTATTTAATCTTCCTACAAAACTTCCTAATGAGGTGCCTTAACACAAATTATTTATTCATTACATCTGATTATTATCAAACCAAAAACACAACTATCAGTTTAGTTTCTACACAAGATCAAAGTGCTTTTTTCACGTTCTATTACAAAACTAAGAAGAGATGGATGGAGGAAGGAATGAATGAAGATCGGGACGTAGAGGTCATGCTATGGTAATCTCGAAGTTGCTGGCGTTGTTGTGTTGGAGCAAAGATACAGAATCAGTTGCATCTGTAAGCCAACTCTCTTCCTCATTTCCAGCAATTTGTGTTGATTGTGATGATGGATACTCTGGCATCTGCAGGCGCTCCACGTCACCTTCTAGCATTCCCAACACTTTATTCATTGATGGGCGATCATCTGGACTCATCCTTATACACCATAAAGCAACTATTGTCATCTTCCAAACACTCGCATTCTCATCATTACCATTGTTATCCTGTCCCTTTTCAGTTTCAATCTCCTTGGCTAGATTAAGCTGGTCATATATCCAATATGGAAAATACTTCGTAGAATCATCATTGTTTTGCCTCAACTCTCTGTTTAAGCCTAGCATTTCCATCAATAGCATCCCAAAACTATACACGTCCGCCTTGGAAGAGACTCCGCCAATACTTCTGTTGATGAGTTCTGGGGCAACATACCCTATGGTTCCTCTAGCAACCGTTAAGGTCACTACCTCCTTCTCTACGGAGCATAACTTTGCTAGCCCAAAATCAGAAATTTTGGGGATGAAGTTATGGTCGAGGAGTATGTTATGAGGCTTGATGTCAAAATGAAGAATTTGGATGTCACATCCTCGATGCAAATACTCAATTCCTCGAGCTATTCCAATTGCAATATCAAACTTCGTTTCCCAATTTAGGAAATTCATGTTATCTCCATTGAAGAGATACTTCTCGAGAGAACCATTGGGCATGAAATCGAAGATGAGAGCACGCTTGGAGCCTTGTGCACAATATCCAACAAGTTTTACCACATTGATATGGTGTATCCTTCCAATAGTTGTTATTTCATTCATAAAGTCTTGCCCATTTCCTCCAGATTTTCCTAGCATTTTGACTGCTACATGATGCCCACTTCGTAGCTTTCCTTTGTAAACACAACCATAGCCTCCTTCACCTAGCTTTTCTTGAAAACCTCTTGTCATCCTCTTTATGTCTGAATATGAATATCTGATAGGTGAGAGTTTGTTATCACTTTGAAGGAAGGTTTCTATTGTGTCATATTCGGACAAATGTCGTCTTCGGAATTTGTAAATCAAAAGCCACAACACCAAAGCAGAAATGATAACCCTTGGTGACAAGATGATGAAGTCTGTCATGAGATGAGGAGAA
Organism: Salvia hispanica; assembly: GCF_029641045.1. NCBI lineage: Eukaryota > Viridiplantae > Streptophyta > Magnoliopsida > Lamiales > Lamiaceae > Salvia > Salvia hispanica. Next base: position 7,022,887 of record NC_142694.1, read on the forward strand.
TGAAAAAAAAATCATGAAATGCACTAGTAAGTAGTGAGTAAAGCATGAACTAAGAGCGCACCAAAGATGAGTAATAGTTGAGCGTGCAGCGGGTCAAATTTGTCAGGCCCTGCAACCACACTCAGTACTGCTACAATATGATATAAGAGAGCTAACACAGCAAAGAACCCGCAGATGATGAACACAGGAGGGCTTATAACTGCACACAACATACCTGCAATTTATGTTTTGCAACAGCCAGAACTTAGTCATCTGTCTTGATTGATATCAAAATTAGAATTGATAATATAAACAGAAGTGAGGATGGAATATCTTGAGAAGTATACATCAAATGAAGAGCTTACCTATAATGACCAAAAGAATTTGGCGATACTCTGCAGATATACATAACAAGATAAGATTAATAGTGATGAGCACCATTTCCAAAATATAGGAATGATATACATAAATGAAGTGAAGTGCATCCTTTCATGCATACCCCAAATTAATGATATTTTGGATGTTCCACAGTCGGGGCAGAAGATGAGTTCAAATCCATACAAGAGGGACTCATGGATTTCCGAAAGAGAAACATTGTTCAAATTTTTAAAATCCCATGATGTGATCACTATGAGGTCTACTCCACAGGTGTATGGAACCTCTGAGGCCTTCACATGGCCGACCTTGATATAAGCATATCTGTGATGGGATGAATTAGAGGCACACTGAGTAGTGATATCAGTAAAAAGGGATGTATTTCTCAAGGGATTTGGGCAGCTTATAAAGTTTATAGGTAAGGAATTAATCGGGGATAGGTTAGAAAGACGATTGGGATGAGAATAGGTGAAGTTATAGAAATATGTAGAATAGGTGGGAAATGAGCAGATGTCGTCGCTGTTTATGAAAGCATCAACCAGCCTCATGGTGGGCACGCTGTAGTAGTAGTCATTGTTGTAGTTGATGGCTTTGACATAGTATCTGTGGGAATCAAGGGAGAAGTAGGTAACATTGTTTTCACATGCTAATTCTAATATTGGATCACCACACTTGTTGGAGTGGCCCTTGAGGCTGAAAGGATAGCTAATGTTGGGAATGATGCCGCAGGCAGGAGGAGTGCATTTGGCATCATAAGATTCAAACAAGTTGTGGAGTGATAGAAGAAGGAAGAGAGATGAAGTGATAAGGTTTTGATACATGGTTGTTGGAGGAATTGATCAGTTGATGATTGACAAAACCAGACAACCAACTGATTTTGCAGCATACATACTCTGCTATATAGATCTGTTTAGCCTACATATGCCTAGAAAACAAAAGGATTAAACTAATCCCTTGAATCCTCGACATTTGGAAGCATTGTATGTGTCTCAACTCTCAAGTCATACAAAGACAATAATAAGATCCAAAATATGGAGCTAGAGATCATAGTCAGATATTATAAACAAAGGTAAATAAGCACCATATCTCATTATTCTAATGAATTTATGCAGGCCGGACAACTTAAGCTACAAGAAAAAGTCTAAACATATGTTGACAGATGAAATATGCATCTCTGCCGACAAATTAAACCTAGCTAATTGGAGGATAAATTCAATAAAACTATTATCAGAGTGCACATATGGAATTGGACAAATTAGATTGAAAATTATGGTTCTCACTTATAAGTCCAACTGGTGTGACTTTGTACAAATTGTTTATTCAATACATCTGATTATTAACAACCAAAAACAAAACTATATATCAGTTTATTTCTACCTGAGATCATTGCACATTCTCATTCTAGTACAGAATGTAAGAAGAGACTGGAGGGAGGAAGGATGATTGGGACGTAGAGGTTCATGCTATGGTAATCTCGAAGTTGCTGGCGTTGTTGTGATGGAGTAAAGATACAGAATCAGTTGCATCTGTAAGCCAACTCTCTTCCTCATTTCCAGCAATTTGTGTTGATTGTGATGATGGATACTCTGGCATCTGCAGGCACTCCACATCACCTTCTAACATTCCCAACACTTTATTCATTGATGGACGATCATCTGGACTCATCCTTATACAGCACAAAGCAACTATTGTCATCTTCCGAACACTCCCATTCTCATCATTACCATTGTTATCTTGTCCCTTTTCAATTTCAATCTCCTTGGCTTGATTAAGCTGGTCATAGATCCAATATGGGAAATACTTTGTAGAATCATCATTATTTTGCCTCAACTCTCTGTTTAAGCCCAGCATTTCCATCAACAGCATCCCAAAGCTATACACGTCCGCCTTGGAAGAGACTCTGCCAATACTTCTGTTGATGAGTTCTGGGGCAACATACCCTATGGTTCCTCTAGCGACCGTTAAGGTCACTACCTCCTTCTCTACGGAGCATAACTTTGCTAGCCCAAAATCAGATATTTTGGGGATGAAGTTATGGTCGAGGAGTATGTTATGAGGCTTGATGTCAAAATGAAGAATTTGGATGTCACATCCCCGATGCAAATACTCAATTCCTCTAGCTATTCCAACTGCAATATGAAACTTTGTTTCCCAATTTAGGAAATCCATATTATCTCGATTGAAGAGATACTTCTCGAGAGAACCATTGGGCATGAAATCAAAGATGAGAGCACGCTTAGAGCCTTGTGCACAATATCCAACAAGTTTCACCACATTGATATGGTGTATCCTTCCAATAGTTGCTATTTCATTCATAAAGTCTTGCCCATTTCCTCCGGATTTTCCGAGCATTTTAACTGCTACATGTTGCCCACTTCGAAGCTTTCCTTTATAAACATAACCATAGCCACCTTCACCTAGTTTTTCTTGAAAACCTCTTGTCATTCTCTTTATGTCTGAATATGAATATCTGATTGGTGATAGTTTGTTATCACTTTGGAGGAAGGTCTCTATTGTGTTATATTCGGACAAATGTCTTCTTCGGAATTTGTAAATCAAAAGCCACAACACCAAAGCAGAAATGGCAACCCTTGGTGACAAGATGATGAAGTCTGTCAAGAGATGAGTAACAGAGAAAATGATGAAATGCAGTATGCTTTGTAATATTTATGTATCTTATAAATGACTGCTTGAAATAGTAAGTAGTGAGTAGAGCATGAAGTGAAAGCGAACCAATGATAAGTACTACTTCAGCAAGCAACGGGTTAAATTGGTTGGGCTCTACAAGCGCAGTCACTACTGATACAATATGATATAAGAGTGCTAATATAGCAATGAATCCACAGATGGTGAATAGAGGAGGGCTTACAGCTGCACACAGCAGACCTACAGTTTATGTTTTCCAACAGCCTGAATTTAGTCATCTGTCTTGATTGATATCAAAATTAAAATTGATAAAGAAAACATATATGAGGATGGAATATTTTGTGAAGCATATATATAATGAAGACCTTACCTAGAATGACAACAAGAAATTGTCGATGCTCTGCAGATATACATACAAGATAAGAGTAGTAATGTCAGCACCAATATATAGGAATGATATTCATATATGAGTGACCGAGTGCACCCTTTGCTTACCGAAAACATTGAAGTTTTGGGAAGGTCCACAGGATGGGCAGATCCTGAGTTCGAATCCATACAAGAGGGACTCATGGATTTCTGAAAGCGAAACATTGTTCAAATCCTTAAAACTATACCAGGATGTCATCGCTATGAGGTCTACTCCACAGGCATATGGAACCTCTGAGGCATTCATGTGGCCGACCTTGATATAAGCATATTTGTGATGTGATGAATTAGAGACACAATGAGTGGTGATATCAGTGAAGAAGGATGAATTGGTCAAGGGATTTGGGCAGCTTATAAAGTTAATAGGTAAGGAATGAAATGGGGATAGGTTAGAAAGACGCCTGGGATGACCATAGATGAAGTTATAGTTATATGTAGAAAAGGTGGGAAACGAGCAGATGTCGTCATTATTTATGGAAGCATCAACCAGCCTTATGGTAGAGTCGTCGTAATTGCTATTGTTGCCGAAGTTGATTGCTTTGACATAGTATTTGTGAGAATTGAGGGAGAAGTAGGTCACATTATTTTCACATGCTAATTCTAATATTGAATCACCGCAGTTGTTGGAGTCGCCCTTGAGGCCGAAAGGGTAGCTGATATTGGAAATGATGCCGCACACAGAAGGAGTGCATTTGGCATCACAAGATTCAAACAAATTATGGAGCGAAAGAATGAGAGATGCCGTGCTGAGGAAGATGAGATTTTGATGAGTTGTGATCATGGTTGGAGGAATTAATCGGTTGGAGAACAACTGATTTTGAAGCAGAACCTACATACATACTCCACTATATATATTTGGAGCAGCACAAAACCTTCATTATCACATGTCAAAGGAAAATCTAACCGATACACCAAATAATGACTGTCTGTTTTCCCTACATAAATCGACAAAGGAAAAAGTTAAAAATAACCTAATTAAGTGTTATCCTTATGAAATAGAAGGATAAAATTAATCCCACGACATTTGTCGTCCCTGAAATGGAAGCATTCTGTGTCTCGAGTCAAATACTAAGACAATAATAAGATCCAAAATATCCCCCTAGAGATCATAGTCGGATATTATAAACAAACCTAAATACATAATATTATGATATTCATGCAGGCTCAGCACAGACGACTTAAGCAATATGGAAAAATTCAGCACATATGTTGACAGATAAAATATGCACTTCTGTCGATAAATTATTTGATAAATCTAGCTAATTGCAGGATTAATTCAAAAGTTTCATCAGAGATTCAGAGTGTGCATGATTAATTGGGCAAATTAGATTTTAAAATCATTGTTCTTCATAATAGCAAAAGAATAATGAAGTAAAATTCCCAGCAACATTGATGATAGATTACTGCTTAAAAGATGAGAGAACCTGTACAATATTGTTTATTCCATAAAGCTTGGCATAGTCTGCCAGCACTTCCAACACCAACAATTATATTTCCAACTTATAAACACCGCTGCATAAGCATTCCTCCTCCTTCCCTTCAAAACCCCCATCCCTCGGCATCTGTTTTGGTTGGTTTGGATCATCTGCAGTTCTGAATTCATAGAGCGACCACTCCAACTAGCAGCATTCCGACAACACAGTTCAGCTTATTGGATATCCCAAGCAGACTATGTCTTCACAGTTTGCCTCCTGTTGCCTTGCTGCTGCTTTGTGAGTCCTTCCTGTCCATCAGTGCCGTCATTCTCGTCTCCAAGAAGATATTGGTCAACCCGAGCAGCTGCTTGCCTGCCTTCAGATATTGCCCAGACCACCAGTGACTGTCCGCGTCGGCAATCCCCAGCAGCAAAGACACCTTCAACATTGGTTGAGAAGCGACCGTAGTCAGCTTTGAAGTTTGATCGGTTGTCTTTGTCCACTCCAAGTTTGTCAGCGACCGTCTGAGAAAGGACCAGAATTGTTGTTAGAGTAGAATCGGTGTTTACATGTTTGCATGCACAGCAGCAGTAGATACTATGTCCAACCAAAATAGAACACAGATCTTGTTGCACCAGGGTTGAAGAGAAAGGGGAAGTTCAATAATGACAACATTATTATAAGATAATGCTAACCTCTTCAGGACCCAGAAATCCCATTGCGAGCAGGACTAAATCAGCTTCAATAATTTCTTCGGAACCTTCGACTTCCTTGAATTGGAACCTTCCACTGGCATCCTTCTCCCAACTGACGCGCACAACCTCAAGTCCTCTTAATGTTCCATTCTCATCTCCAATAAAACGTTTTGTCAACACTTCATAAGACCTTGGGTCCTGACCAAACTTGGTAGCAGCTTCCTGATGCCCATAATCTACACGGAATACCCGTGGCCACTGCCAATTTTGAAGAAACAGAAAGTTCATTTTGTTGCCCGGGAAGCTAGTCAAAGAAATATAGGAGAGAAAGAAAGGAGGAAACTAATGAAGAATGGAAAAAGCAGAGATGGAGAACGAACTTAAGCCAGAACAAATGATGTCATTATTCACTCAACATAACTTCAGCAGGACCAAAAGTTAGCAGAAGTGGTTCAATTTGAAATATGATAACGAATATTAACAACCGCTATAAAGTAGCCCAAAAGGGTAAGATTTTGTAATGCAGATACTGGAAGCAGAAAAAAGTTTAAACCTGAGGCCAAGGGTTGCCTGGAGCCCTGGTAGCTGGTGGTTTAGGGAGAAGTTCTAGATTTACAATGCTGGTGCACCCATGTCTGATTGATGTCCCGATACAGTCCGTGCCAGTGTCACCTCCACCAATCACCACTACTTTCTTTCCCTTGGCAGAGATGTACTTTCCATCCTGAAGATTGCTATCAAGAAGGCTTTTTGTATTTGCATGAAGAAACTCCATGGCAAAATGGACTCCAGAAAGATCTCTCCCAGGAACAGGAAGGTCCCTGCAAAATTGGCACATGGGTAGGTTATCTATGTACTCAATCTCGTAATATTATTGATAGTATTCAATGAATTGCAGAAATCAATTTTGCGCACCTTGGTTTTGTGGCTCCCACCGCCAACACAATTGCATCATGCTCTTCACGAAGCTGATCTATAGAGTATAGTGGATCTTTTCCTACATTAGCGTTAACTACAAATTTCACTCCTTCCTTTTCCATGAGATTAACCCGTCTCTGAACTACATCAATTTTGTCAGTCTTCATGTTCGGCACACCATACATCATTAATCCACCAATTCTGTCAGCACGCTCAAAAACTGTCACAGAGTGTCCTTTTTTATTTAACTGATCAGCAGCAGCCAAACCAGCAGGCCCACTTCCAACAATCGCAACTCTTTTTCTAAAATAGGTAAAGTTAAATCAGAGTTAAATTCCACATCTGAAATGAAATAATATATTTATGTATAAGTATAATTATCCGAAACCTAATGCAAATACAAAACTGCATTACTGCAGCATTCCAAGGAAAAAGGCATACCCTGATCTTGTCTGAGGAGGCTGGGGTACCATCCACCCCTCCTCAAAAGCTTTATCAATAATAGAGCACTCAATTGATTTGATAGACACAGGATTTTCTATGATACCAAGTACACAAGATCCTTCACAAGGAGCAGGGCATACACGACCTGTGAACTCTGGGAAGTTGTTAGTTTCCAAAAGTCTATCCAATGCTTCTCGCCATCTGTTCTGGTAAACCAACTCATTGAATTCTGGTATCTTATTTCCAAGAGGGCATCCAGAATTCTCCTGCAAGACAAAATCCCATTTATAACAACTTAGGCCTTAGTCCTCAAGATGATTCTTCTTACAAGTACTGCAGAACTTCTGTTACCTGATGACAAAAAGGAGTACCGCAATCCATACAGCGAGCCGACTGTGTTTTCAACAATGGTCCTGGTTTTGATTCCTCCATAACTTCATTCCAGTCATTCATCCTAACAGTCGGGTCCCTGTACGAAACGCCCTCCCTCTCATATGCAACAAAACCCCGATGTTTGACAGCATCAGGAACCCTAGTTGGCCTCTTTTCTGGTTCTTGTTCCTCAACCTATCCAATCAAAAAATTAAAAATGGATCTTCATGATTGGTACAAAGTTCAAAACACATAGGTCAACTTAGTAAACTGCACTTGATGAATGCACTAGTAAAAAACTGTGTAGGTCAAACTGTCAAGGCACAGTTTTTGCAATGTCTCTGCACCTGTGAACTCATTTCTGTCCTAGCATGCAGCACAGGATGAGGATTTCACAAAGCAAGCAGCCAACTAAGTGCCTCAAAAAATACCTGGGGAGTTTCATTGATAGATGCTGCTGCCATCTTCTTAAGCTCTTCAAAAGCATCCTTCTCCTTCAACTCTGCTTCTTCTTCTGCCTCGGCCTCTTTGGCTGCAACTTCAGTTGTCTTCTCTGAAATTTCATCCACTTTCTTATTTGCTAGAATGCGTTTATAGTCACGAGGGAAGACCTTGACAAACTTCTTAAGAAGGGAATCAAAATCTGAAAGGACATCCCTAGCTAATTGGCTGTTTGTGTGACGCTGATGCTGTTGTATCATCATTCTGAGCATCAAAATATCATCTTCATCTTCCACTGGATCAAGATCTACCAACTCTTGATTGCACCGAGAACTGAAAGTTGAATCAACATCAAGAACGTAGGCAATGCCCCCACTCATGCCAGCAGCAAAATTTCTACCAGTCTTTCCCAGCACTACAACAGTGCCCCCAGTCATGTACTCACATCCATGATCACCAACACCTTCAACTACAGCTTTAACACCAGAATTACGAACAGCAAATCTTTCTGCTGCCATTCCATTAAAATAAGCCTCCCCATTTGTGCCCCCATAAAGAGCTACATTACCAATGACAATATTTTCCTTCGGATCGAAGTTGCTACCTTTAGGGGGGTATACAATAATTCTCCCTCCTGACAGGCCCTTCCCTACATAATCATTGCTATCCCCTTCAAGCTCCAATGTAATGCCAGGACATAGAAAAGCACCAAGACTCTGACCTGCACTTCCATTAAGTTTGATATGAATTGTATCTGAAGGAAGTCCCGCCATTCGATAGCGTTTCGTCACTTCATGGCTTAGCATGGTTCCAACTGCTCGGTTTACATTGCATACAGGAGATTCAATGTATACAGAAACACTTTTATCCAAGGCAGGTTTAGCTAAAGTTATTAGTTTGTTGTCTAAAGCCATGTCCAGCCCATGGTCCTGTTTCTGCACGCAATACTGCGCAGCATCTGGTCTGATGTCAGCAGCTGGGCGAAGTAGAAGGGACAGATCAATGTTCTTAAGCTTCTCATTGTTTTTTGCCACGTCTTTATCCAGTTCAAGCATGTCTGCACGGCCAACCATTTCATTGAGTGTTCGAAAACCAAGCTGAGACATAATCTCCCTTAATTCCTCTGCCAGCATGAAGAAGAAGTTGATGACATGTTCAGGTTCACCAGCAAACTTTTCCCTAAGAACTGGATCTTGAGTTGCGATACCAACAGGGCATGTGTTTTTGTGGCATTTTCGCATCATGATGCAACCCAGCGTTATGAGGGGAGCAGTGCTGAAACCAAACTCCTCCGCACCAAGAAGCGCAGCAACAGCTACATCTCGTCCAGTCTTCAGTTGGCCATCAGTCTGAAGAACAGTTCGACCACGAAGATCATTCGCCACTAAGGTTTGATGTGTCTCTGCTAGACCAAGTTCCCAAGGAACACCAGCACTTTTTATGCCTGTCCATCTTGAAGCCCCGGTACCGCCGTCATGACCAGAAATCAGAACATGATCAGCATGACCCTTAACAACCCCACTGGCAATCACTCCCACACCAGCTTCAGAAACCAACTTCACACTAATGCGGGCATCAGGATTTGCATTCTGCAAAAATTATAACAGAAAATTCATGAAAGCCAGATTGACAACCAATGCATAAGTGGACAACCATGATGATGATATACAATCATTCCCAACATATCCACATTCAAGTAAATTACTAAAAGATAAGAGTAAAACTGACGAGGCATGGAAATATACCTTGAGGTCGTGAATCAGTTGTGCTAGATCTTCAATGGAATAAATGTCATGATGGGGAGGAGGACTGATAAGGCCCACACCAGCTGTAGAATTCCTAGTTACAGCAATGTCACCAATTACCTTGTGTCCTGGAAGTTCACCTCCTTCACCAGGTTTTGCTCCCTGCATCATGAAATCTCAAATGTCAAAAACGTACTAATCATTTGGTATAAAACATGTGAAATGAACATTCTCACCAAATGCCAAATTCAGGTATCATTAAATGATGCAAAGACACCACAAGGTGCTTTGCTGACACGGCGTCATCTGTCCATGACGTAAATTCATAAACAAAAGACTGTTGTTCCTACCCAAGCACAGGAGATAAAAGAAAGGCATGACAAGACAACAGAACAGATCCATGCAAATCCCCTTTTAGATGAAAAGGATAACATATGAGTACCTGAGCCATCTTTATTTGTAATTCATCCGCATTTGTAAGATAATAGCTGGAAACTCCAAATCTTCCACTGGCAACCTGTTTTATGGAACTCCTCTTTGGATTTCGTGAACCATCTGCAAGAGGCTCCATACGAGATGGTTCTTCACCTCCCTCACCTGTTTGCAATAGGTTAAAAATACATAGACAGCTTAGATGAAGTTTCATGTATTGCAAAAGAACAATGAACAAGCAATTGAGGCACATTGCAACCGAAGATTACCAGTGTTCGACTTTCCCCCAATCTGGTTCATTGCTTCAGCCAGTGTTGTGTGAGCCTCCAATGAGATAGAACCATAGCTCATTGCTCCAGTACAAAAACGTTTTACAATCTCGCTAGCTGGTTCAACTTCTTCAAGAGGAACCTTTACCTCAGCTTCTTTAAATTTCAGAAGCCCTCTCAAATTACATGACTTATTCAGTTCCTGAACACGGTTAGAGTACTCTTTATAGGCAGCTACACTGTTTGATTTAGCAGCCTCTTGTAACTTTGAAATGGCAAGGGGATCATTTAAGTGGATCTCACCACCTTTTCTCCAGTGATAATCTCCTGGATTAGGAAGTGCTATGGCCTCAGCACTACCAGGTGGTAAGGCACGCGTTGGGAAGGCCAGCTCATGCAAGTGAAGTGCATCAAGTGCGAGTGCTTCAAAAGTTGCACCCTCCACTCTGCTTGGAGTTCCTATAAAACAACGTTCCATCACCTCTGATGACAGGCCAACGGCCTCAAATATCTGAGCACCCTTATATGAGGCCAGAGTTGAAATACCCATCTTGGCTAGAACCTTCATCATGCCATAGTTGCTTGCCTTATAATATTTCTTGACAAGCTCATCCTTTGAGTGGAACTCACCAGTTGGTTTGGGAGGAATTTTCCCATCAACTTGCAATCTCCAAATGGCTTCTACGGCCAAGTAAGGACAGATTGCATCTGCACCAAATCCTACAAGTGTACAAAAATGATGCACTTCCCGGGGCTCCGCAGATTCAATAATCAATGCAACACGAGTTCGTTCAAGCTTCTTCACTAAGTGATGATGTACGGCACCAACAGCCAAGAGGGAGCTAACCGCAACACGCTTTGGTGAGAAAGCTGCATTATACAAGAATCGAAGATACTAGTAACTAAAAAAATTATGATAAAAGGAACAAGAAAATAAGGCACAATTATAACCATATCTTCCAAGTTTCAGGATGGACTACCTCGATCAGAAAGCACCAGAGTCGTATATCCTTCCTTGATTGCATCATGTGCTTCGTTACATATCCTGTCTAGGGTCTCCTCCAAGCCCTTCCTACCACAATCCTTGGAGTAGGTAATGTCAAGAACTTTACTTTTCCAGCCTCGGTAGTTCATCTTTTTCATTGCTTCCATTTCATCAATGGTTAGGAGAGGTCCTTTCAGTGACAGGCGATGGCATTGTTCTTCTGTGGTCTCTGTCAGATCGCCTTCTGGACCAATCATGCATTCCGTGGAGGTAACAATCTTCTCCCGAATAGGGTCTATTGGAGGGTTAGTGACCTGAGCAAACATCTGCTTGAAGTACTCGAATGTAAGTTTCTCCCTGTTAGACATCACAGCCAATGGAGCATCATTCCCCATTGAACCGAGGGCCTCAATGCCATCTTTTGCCATTGGCAGTAAAAGCATTTCCAGAGATTCCACAGTATAACTGCACAGAGACAACATGTATTCAATCATGAGCAACAAAAAATGAAATATACATCACCCACAAATATATGTATATATATGAGACAAAGTACCCAAACGCCTTCAATGGTGACAAAATCCCATGCATTCCCATGTTTTCCATATCTTCGTCATCAGAAGATGCCTAAAAAGTTGTGAATTGTTAACTTGTGAGAATGAGTATAAGATCAATGATGGGACTGAAAATTTGCTAACCGGTAAAACACCAGCTATAGTAGGATGAGTTCGGTCTGATTCTGGAACGGATTCAACTATGTCCTTCAATTGCAGCTTTTGCCTCTTTAGCCACTCACCATAAGGTCTTGCGAGTGAGTATTGTTGCTTCAGGGCTTCATCATCAACCACAACATGCTTCTCAAAATCAACAAGAAGCATCATACCAGGATTAAGTCTTCCTTTTCTGGCTACATCTTCTGGGGGGATGTCAACGACGCCTACTTCACTTGCCATGATAACTCTGCCACTGTGTGTAACATAAAATCTACCAGGACGTAACCCATTTCTGTCTAATGTTGCTCCAAGATAGTGTCCATCGGTAACTGCAAATCATCTATGTAAGAGCCAAGCAAAAATTAGTCTGGTGTAATTATATTACTCTTCAAAAAGGACATACATGATATAAGAGCAGGACCATCCCATGGCTCCATCAGAGCTGAGAAATATTCATAAAGAGCCCTTCGGTCAGGGTCCATATTTTTATCATTTTGCCAGGCTTCGGGGATCATCATCATCATAGCTTCGGGGAGACTTCTACCAGCTCTAACCAAAAGCTCAAGTACACCATCAAATGAACCTAAATGCAATTCCATAGTAATATTTTTAGTCAGCACCTAATAGGGGCATCAAGCCATTGGAATTGAAGGTAATTATGCCTCTAGTCACTAAGTTTGTGACCATTCATGCATGTGCGCAAAGTAATAGTTAGGTTAATCAAGAACCTGAGTCAGAAGAGCTGGCATCTACAATTGGCAGAAGCTTCTTCATCTCAGTCTTTGACAGGCCAAGTTCCTTACATTTCAGAAGGCCCTCGCGTGCCCTCATCCTATTAAGTAGGCAGCATCAAGTCAATAAGCTTTATGCTCATCGCGATAAAAACTAAATGAAGTTGCTCTAATGGTCCACTGTATCATTTATCAGATATCTAGATTAACTTCACGAAATATTGTGAAGTGTGAACGCATCAAGTTTGCTGATTATTGTAGAGTCTGAATGAAAAAAAAGTTTCTGTGGGAAAAACATTCACAATAAGTGCGATAAAGACTACCACATAGAAACAAAACCTACCAATTGACGTTGCCTCGAAGTGTATTTATCTCTCCATTGTGACCAAGGACCCGCATCGGCTGAGCTCGATCCCAGCTAGGGAATGTGTTTGTTGAGAATCTAGAGTGTATCTGCATATCCAGAGCAAAAATATTTTAAAGATTCCATTGATGAAAAGTAAGTCGGTATCATACTCTCTGAGGAATAAAGTCTTGTCTTCAGCGCTCTTAACTTGAACATAGAGCAGGGATATTTCATATAATATCCATGACCTAGTCTACCTAGTCCGATCATATTCACCTCTCCACCATACAACAGGTTTGATCTTAAAAATGGATCATAGCAGAAAAGCACCAAGTTTCTGCAAATATTATGTACTTCATAATGAGTTTCCTTACCAACTCACCCCAAGTATCCAATCCAGCATCCAAAATCAAATAGTGATCAAGGGTGTGGAAGAACTTAAGAGATCATTCATACGTCAATGCCTCAGAAGTCATTCCTCTACCTTGCATTGCTTCAGTTAATCGGTTGATCCCACGCTGTTCGTTGTTGAAGTGTGGAGTCAGCAGATAATTAAAAAGAGAATGGATAAAATATTTACCAGGGCCATGTAGCTCGTAAACCTTTCATTGCCAAGATCTGCATAATAATATTCCTTCAACTGTTCAGGTTTCAGCTGACCCTTGTAGACAACAGTCCTGTTAAAAAGCATAATAAAGTCAAACAAAATCCTTCGCCAACAAACTTAGTTTTAACATCACACTTCCACAGAGCACTAACCTGGACGACAGAGAACATATGTAAAAGTCTCTAACCCCACCATGCTGAAGGTTCAATGCAGCTCGGATTGCTACCATAGAAATCCTCCTTAATATATACATCTGCGATAGTATAATAGCAAAATTCGTTTAGTGAAAACAGAGACGAGAAGAGAAAAACCTGCAATTTCATTATTTAAGTGTATTTAAGATATTATTCTCAGAACTAGTAATTAGACACCTGTTGTTCAAAATCGGCCTTAGACCGTGGAGTGGCTGTAAGAAAAACTTGTTCGATGACAGGTTCTGTCTGCAAAGCAGACTTGCCCAATCCTGAGTTGTCTGTGGGCACAAGACGCCACCCAAGAACTGAGTGGCCAAGTGATTCTGCCACCTACAGTGTAAACGAAGATTTGTCAGAAATTCAGAATGAAGCATGGGAGAAAGGTGGGCATATCCAAAGTTGCTGTATTTACCTTTGTGAATACAATTTTACTTTGTTCCCTCCGACTGTCCGAAACAGGCAAGAAAAACATGCCGACTGCATATTCCCCAGGTGGGGGCAACTCAAATCCAGCATCTTTCGCAGCCTGAAATTAAAAGAAAAACAGATATCAATAGGCTTGCTCAGAAACATACAGGTCATTTATCTCATTAGTTAGGTTCAACATTCATTAAATCCATTTTAAACCTCTTAGATACAACGAACGAATGAAAAAAGAGACCATCACAAAACCATATCCTTGCTTGGGTAATTGGTTCTTTTCAATTTTCAATACTAAATATGTAGCTAAATTCAAGAAATATAGAAACCTCTCTGTAGAATTCATGAGGAACGCCAACAAGAATTCCAGCTCCATCTCCGGTGTTTGTCTCACAGCCACACGCACCTCTGTGGGTCATACGCACTAACATCTCTATAGCATCCGTCACCTGGACAGCCAAAACTCCCAATCATTTACGGGAAAATCCATATACAAATTATTATCAACTCGTCTTGTTCATTTAACTACAACTGTACCGTTTTACGGCTGCTTTCACCAGAAAGTTCCGCCACAAACCCGACTCCACACGAATCCTTGTCGAATGCCGGATCATACAACCCGAGCGGCTTCTCCGGCACCTGAGACATCGAATTCTTCGCGACAAACCGCAGCTTCGGTGAACGGCCCAGCCCATCCGCCTGCCAAAACTGCATCCTCTCCATCCCGGGACTGCTCCGCAGCTTCGTGCCGTTGACAAACCTGTTGTCCAGGTTCACCATCCTATGCTTCGACGCAAATGCACGCGGCACCCTCACCCTGCGGGATAAAGCCGCCACCACATTCAGCTGATGGCTCGGCGCGCAGACCGGCTTCATCATGCCGCCGCCTCTCACATGAACCCCCGATCCTGACACCGCCGACATCGTTCTCGCGGTTCCCGAATCCACCAAAACCTCTTTATATGTCTTATACTGTTATAATGTTACTGTATAATCGATTTTAATTACACAAATTTATAGGCGTCCGTGTATCAGATCTAGCGATATTTCAGGTCAATTCAACCAGAATTTCAGGAAACCGACCAGGAAAAACAAAATCGATATACTAATCAAGGCAAATCAGAGACGGAGGAGGCAACTGAGATATAAATAAGCGAAACACAGAGACAGATTCCTTATTTTTGACGACTACGGCGTTAACTTCAATATATGGAGAGCTATATGCAGGCTAAAAGAAAGTGCAAGCGGTATCTAGGGCAGATGAGATATGCTCGCAGTAGAAAATCGCCGCCGCGAGCTGGTGGTGAGTTGGATGGATATAGCCTCGCCGAGGAAATGAGGTGCGAATTTATAGAAGGACAAACACGCACAGCACTTGCTGCTTGTGGGGTCCACGTATATCATTTTCGTTTTCTTTTTTTTTTTTTGTTCTTTTCAGGTAATCAAGATTACTACTTTTACTCCTAATTACCGTAAAGTATTAAATTCATTAAGAATCCGTATTGTTAAGCTAAATCGGCTTTGCTGTTCATGCATTGAGGCTCAAATGAGCAATCAGGTACTACATGGATCGATGATAAATATTTCAAATAGATACTGTACTTATTTGAAAGGATTTAATTAATATGTGGAGCAAGAGAATTAAGAATATGATCGGCTATTTATAACTTTTTTTATCCATTTGCATCAATTCCATATTTTCACGGGTTTTGGTTTTTTGAAGTTTGGGTTGATCAATGAATATAGAGTTTGGATGACATGAACATTGGCTATAACCAAAGTCAACCAAATCACCAAATTTCGATTTTCTGCAAATAATGGTAAAATATGAGTATCGTAAAATCGAAGCAGTTTTGAGTTGGCAATTTATGAATAAGAAATCAATGAATTGTAGAGCTAATTTCATTTGGATTTTATTGAAATTCAACAAATAAATATCATAAATACAATGTTACATTCGAATAATAATTTAAAATTTGTGCACTTGTTTTCTGTCGTTAATTTTTCATTTCAAAGATTCAAACAAAATATTTGAGTTTAATTTTAAAAGTTTCGAAAAAAATATAGATTTAGAGAAGCGGCTAATTGAAGCTCCTGGTTTTTTTTATGCGGCCAACAGCTACTGTTTGATGAAAATTGTTAATGCATAATCTTTCAAAATTCATTAACTAATAAAGGAATACTTGTTTCTTAAAATATCTAACGGAATCAAATGAAACTTCATTATTTACTTTTTGAGTAAAGATCAAATATGGTCCCTAACATATGGCCGTTTTATCAATTTGATCCTAAGCATTATCTTTTTTATTATTTGATCTCTCACAAATGAATTCGAACCCGAATCGGTCCTCACATAACAGAACCGTCTAAAACTAACGGTCAATGGCATTTAAGCAGGTTTTGACCAAAATTAATTATTTTAATTAATATTTTTAATTATATCAGAAAAATAAAAAAATAATTTCAAGGAAAAAACGCATCAATGGCGCCCATCCCCGCCGTCGGCTACCCGAAATCGAGCTTCGCTGTTTATTTTGATGCTAACACAAAATAATTAACCCAATCTTATAATCCAGATAAATCAGCCTTCCCCGCCGCCGGCTTCCCGAAATCGAGCTTCGCTAACGCATCAATGGCGCCCAGCGGCACTCTCTGCACCACCACCGCCTTCTCCGGTAGGAACACCATGTTCGCCAGCCCCGCTCCGTGCACCCCCGCCATCGCGTCGCAGGAATTCACCAGCTGTGCGAATTCCGTCAGATTCGCCTCCGCGCCGCCGCCGCCCTTGGCGGAGACCACCTCGAACCCTAGCTTCGTCGCTGCGTGCGAGATCTGTTTCTCGTTCGTCAGTATTCGAGTTCTTTTTCCTTGAAATGATCATCAGGCGAGGCCTGCGGCGGTGGTAGGAGATTGTTTGTTCTCTGTTGTAGGTGTAGGCGCGGGGGAAGGAAGGGAGGGATATGCATTGAAGGAGGATGAGGAGAGAATGGATTTGCTGCAGTTTGAGGAATTCCAACGAGGAATTGTTTCCTCTGTGATGGAATTTACGCAACAAGTAACGCACTGCAAAATTCAAAAATCTTGAAATTGGGGGCAGCCAGCATTTAGCCTATGATGAACTCCAAAAATTCATGCCTTTTTAATAATTATTTTTTATTTTTCTGATATAATTAAAATAATTAATTTTGGTCAAAACCTGCTTACATCCCATTGACCGTTAGTTTTAGACGGTTCAGTTAAGTGAGGACCGATTCGGATCTGAATTCATTTGTGAAGGACCAAATAATAAAAAAAATAATGTTTAGGATCAAATTGATAAAACGATCATATGCTAGAGACTATATTTGACTTTTACTCTTACTTTTATCTCTTTAATTGTTTTGAATTGTTGCAAACGCCAAACTGTGTGCCATGTCGCTGTATTTACTTTGCCGTCTCGCCTCAATAGTATAATGTGCTGGTTTTCTAATAACTATAAAAAAATGAAATAAATGCTAAAATCAGAACTTAATTCAACAACCATAGGTGATATGTTTTCTCATATATATCTATTCCGAGATAATTATAAATTGATGGTTCACTAAATTTTTGTAATTTACGTACATAGCCATTAATTTCAAATGTCATGGATTACGTAATAGCAAACCAACCTAATCACATCTGCATTTATGGCGTAAGTAATCAATTATCTTTACATTTATAAGTTCTGTATAAAAACATGTATAATCGGTTATAAAAGATTGAAGATCAACACTATGTACATAAGTTATTAAATATTACTTAATTGAATTCGAATTATATTTGATGTAGGTATATTATATGGCAACTTACCGTTAAAAGAAAAAATGCTGTAAATTGGATTAACAAGATATAACTTACATGCCCAATAAATTAACCCAAAATTAAGGAAGGCCGAAACTACGTGGTACAATTTCCTACCTAGTAGTAATAATTTATTTTTGTTGTTTTGGTGGAAGAAAATCTAGTCAAGTGAGAATCATTGATATAGTTGGGATTTAAATTTGAATTAGAGCAAACTCGTCCAGAACCACAGAATTTTAGAAATAAAATAATGTAGGAGTAATCACTATAAAGAAGAGATCAATGTAATCATTTTAATACTTTATTAGAGTTAGGTGAGACACCTACTTCCTAAACATTGATTTTTCAACCTTTTGATATTTACCTCACACATACATTGATACACTCATACACACCGTATAATATCTTTACCTCTCATTATTAGAATAGCAAGAAAAGGTTGAAATTGCAAAATGAGCATGGTAACATTTAGATTATGATGTGTCCACCTTCATGAGTCTAGCATCGATTGGTAACGAGTTTATTTTATTTGAGATTGAATTGGTCATAAATTAAGTGAGATTATAATTATTATTTTGGAGAAATTAAGAGACATAAGTTAAGACTAATCGAACATAATAATGTCTTAAGATTATGCATTAGAGTCTTTATTTAACTCGAGTTTATCTAATCTATAATATCCAAATCTTTTTGCATTATTACTCATTTTTATTAATTTTATAAAGATATATGGTGATTTGACCTACTAAATGAGTAGTACCATAACAATTAATATCTTTTATATTGATTAAATATGTTAATAAAGACGAACTGATTTTTATTCAGTCTCTCACTGTGGCACTACTAGAAAGTAGAAATGAAGCATATATGAAAAGAGCATCCACAATAGTTGGACACTTTTTCCTGGACACTTCTCTTTTTTTGTCCATAGCCACTTCTAATTTGTCCACAGCCACAGAAAAAAGTTTCCGCAGCAATAGCGGACACTTTTGTTAGCCACATTTCACTTTATTTTTAAAATAAGCAAATAAAACAATTAAAAATTCGAAATTTAAAAAAAAAAAAAGAAAATTGCAAATCGGCGACCGCCGCGGCGGTTTCGCCGTGCAATAGATAGCCGCGGCGGCCGCCGCGTTGCTCTCTCCTCCGGCTCGTCCTCGCCGCTTTCGGGGCGAAAGCTCTTCCGCCCCACAAAATCCGTCCGCCCGCTTCCGCCACAGTAGCCAGGCGCGGCTTAGCCGCGATCGGGGCGCCCGCCGCGGCGCCCCTACTGTGGATGCTCTTATTAAACAAAACTGTCCAACGGCGTCTTTTCTGGGCTGCAGTTAGTATTTTTATTCTCGATAATAGTATAATTAATTTTGATAGAACCTTAGGTGCACTGGCGGATCTAGGTGGGGTCGGGCGGGGTCGGCCGACCCCACCACCTGCCCCGCAGTGCCACTGGAAAGCTATTTTCTTCGGCCTCCGACCCTACGGCGTTAACGTCTCCGCCCCTACCTCACGTCGTCACGCCGTGTGAGTGTGAGATGATGAGGAGACTGAGCAGAGAGAAAGGAAGAAAGTGAGGCAGCCGGATGTCGGCATCACAGTAGCCGGCAGGGGAGACCGTTGTCGAGAACGAAGGAGTTGGAGGGGAAGAGTCCTTCCGCGGTTTTTGTTTTCAAAGAGAAAGAGGAATCGAGTTGGAGATGTAATTATTGATTTCTCATTCCTATATTAACGTGAACTAGAATAAACTGGCATCAATAAATATATATGCTCACACAATTTGACTAAATTTAAAAGATTAAATATCTTAAATATGTTATCTAATTGTAAAATAGGCTTTGAATTTTTTTTCTTTATTTGCATTAATTCTTAGAAGTCCATTAAAAATGTATTCTCTATCTTAAAATACCAAATAATGTTAAATAGTAGTAGTACAGTATATCAAAATCAACTTATCTTAATGAAACACGTACTTATATGAAGTAAATATTTTTTTAATTTCTTCTAATTTTAGTTTTATAATTTAAATTTTCAACCTTATTATTTATATTCAATTTTTTAAATATTTAAAATTTTGGTATGTTACAAAAAAATTATGCTATGTCCCACCATAAGCATCTCGTATTAGTTTTAGTACGTCCCAACCCAGGGATGTCATTTTTTTTGTCAAAATACGTACTCCATAACATAATTGTTTGCTCTTACTTTATTATTTATTTGCACCTTTGTTTTATCTAACCTCCTATTTTATTCTTTCTTCACTTAACTCCGTAAACGTTTTTTTCTTAAATTATGAAGCGTCTCACTTATGACGAGACGTAGAAAGTGGAGTATGTTGCTTTAAGAATATCGATACTCCCATGAATTATTTATATTAAAATATATATTTATAAAAAATAATTAATTTAAATAATTATTTTACATAAATATTTACTATCTTGTTCGACC
This sequence comes from Salvia hispanica, assembly GCF_029641045.1. Lineage (NCBI taxonomy): Eukaryota > Viridiplantae > Streptophyta > Magnoliopsida > Lamiales > Lamiaceae > Salvia > Salvia hispanica. Next base: position 7,043,301 of record NC_142694.1, read on the forward strand.
CCACGATATTATGTTCCTGGATCCGCCATTCCTTAGGTGCATGGATGTCATAGTTAGTTAATACAGTAACTAAAACCTTTTTTAAGTTCTGTTTCAAATTTCACTAATTCCATTTATTATACATATTTGTACGCACATTTTTTTGTTTCATACTACGTTTTTTTACCGATGCCGACAATATAACACGAGAATGTGTGCAATTAGCAATTATATGATCCAGATTCAGATATGCATTATTAGTCTGACATTAAACAATTAAGGTAAAAGATAATGAACTCAGAGAATCTTTCTATTTACAGAAGTTACAAATATATTATGATTCCATGACTGCCCCAATCAAATATTAATATTACTCTAGTACACCGTAGCAAATCAAAATCTGTGATTTTCAACCTCAAAGTTGAACATTGGTGCGGGGGGGGAGGGGGGCGCGTGTCCCACCAGAAGAGCATCGTGGGAAGAGCATTAGAGACCAAATCACGGATCACTATAATAACATTCGTTATATTGAATTCTGTGTTTTCAAAATTCATCCAATCTCGTCCTTCCATTTTTTTAATCTATTAATTGAGATTTAGCCTCTAGTTGTGCATTAAAAATTAGTAGTTAGATATTGACAATCCTTCAATAATACTTGTGATATTTCATGTAGATGCACACTAGCTAAAGTCAAGATGTCTATGTGTTATTTCTATATTCTGAATAAACTAACAATAAAATCTACTACTTAATTAGTATATTGAACTGATAATTAGTATATTGAACTGATAGAGACATATAAATAATTTAATTATATTAGGGGCTAGCTATTCACTTCAGAATATTCTTCGAAGACTTTCATTTGTTGCATCACCGATCACATCTTTTTATCTATCATTTGATAACACTAAAATATTCTAATTGATGATGCCATACAAGATAAAGCAATCGAAAAAGATTGTCACATTTGTCCACCTTGATAAGTTTCAGAAAAAGCAATTCATTCAACATTGTGATTTACTATCTTTTTAGAAATGGAGTCCATTTTCATGAACATGTAAAGTATTCAGACAATACAACATGCAGTCATAAACAATTGCCTAAAATATTTAAAGTCCAGATACAAATAACATATAATTTGGTTATTTATTGTTTTCAGTTGAATCAATGTTAACCAAAAAGTTAGGCAACAACTTGAAATTGAATAAAAACTCTTACATCAATTCCCCCGTGGGGCGAATGTCCAAATTAGTACTCGCTTTTGTACAAATAGTCAGAAGACAGAAAGTATTTAAATGGAGTAGTATAATAAAATAATAATAATAATAATAATAATAATAATAATAATAGTAATTATTAAAATTATTATCAAAGGTTATATAAATATGTGGTTGTGGTTGGGTGGGGGCTAGCAAATTCAATTAGGAATTGGCGTTATGTCTCGCGATAAGGGAACAAAAGTCGTTGTCTTGTCTTTTGCCATATACTAAGAAATAAAAAATTTAAATTGAGAGGAATTTTATTTTTATTTCTCTTTTGGTTAGTTTCAAAGCGTCGGTAGTTATGTTAGTTATGCTATTTAGTCATTTCTTTGATTTATCATTGTCTGTGTATAAATGTACTACTACCTTTTTCCCCAAATTTTGACATACTTTGACCCGACACGATTTTTAAGAAATGTAACAGAAAGTGAGTTGAAAAAATTGGTGGGATGTGAGTCCTGCTTTTAAAGTATTAGTTTTATAATAAAATGTGAATAAGAATGAGTTATTAGTGGAATATGAGGTCCACTATTAAAAATGGTAAAAGTAAAGTGTGTCAAATTTTCAAAGATGAAGCGAAATGATAAACTGTGTCAAAATTTGAGGGACAGGTAAGTACGTCAGAATTATAGAGCACGAGATATATGTGAGTAACCATATTTTAAATAGATGCACGACTTTAATAGATTTTAGTCAACTTGCAAAACAAAAACGAAGCAATTGACAAAAAAAAGGCGATTGGCCGTTGCAACAGTGAGTGGCTAAATGCTAATCTAGCACTTTACTTCACAAAGGGTCAAGCTACTACTCCCTTCATTCCATAGTAATAGGGGCGTTTATCTATTTCCGTATATTCCATAGTAATAGAGGCATTTCCCTTTTTAGTAAAAGTTAACATATTTTTCCACACCTACTTTACCCTCTCTTACTTTTTTCTATTTTTATCTCTCTACCTTTTTCATTTTCCACTTTATTCTCTCTTTACTTAACTCACCTAATACAAATTTTTTTTAATCTGCATGCCAAAAAGTTTTGGCTCCATTACTATGAAACGGAGGGAGTATTATTCATACTCAAAAGACCCCATCAATACAGTACACACATCATAACTTTGATTAATTAAAGATTGAACAGCTAATTAATTAAAGCCCACTAACTATTCTAGGCCTGAGATGATTAATTACTTTCTCGTTATTTTGAAAGTGCACAAATATTAATTGGACGAATATACAAACAGTCACAACTCACAAGCATGTGATGTTTATTTTCTTCTATTTTTTTGCAGGTTTGTTTTATTGAGTGAGTTATTCAACTGATAGGGACTAATTAAGGACTTGTTCGTGTTTAGGGGGCGGGGGTTATTTAAATTTAAGTGTTATTCACGTAAAGCTGAATCTTGGAAGAGTTCCATTTCACTAGTATTTTATTTATCTTTTTTTATTTTTATATATGCAAGTTGAATTTTATTATACTTGGAATCTTTGAATTCTTGCGTTGTGTTATGAAAATTAATATTTGAACTGGCTTAACACCTATACTATCACATTGCACATAGCCCCATATGTAGTAAGTATATGTTAATGTCACATAATAATTCTACAATTCTATCTCGGGATGAAATATGGATTAAATCCCAGCTGATCGAACAACACTGATAAGACATATCTAATCCACCTAATCAAACACCCCTAAAAATAGGATACTATACATATTATCCCGATAATACTTGAAATATCAAACTTTTAATTAAAGAAATCTAGCATCTTAGGAGAATCAAAATATTTAATATACTTTTAATAAGCCAACACATTTAATTTTCGTTTAAGTAGGCAAACAATAAAATTCTTGGCGCACTTTTTGTTTGCATTTAATCTTTAAAAGTGTGCCGAATTGAAGTGTCATTGTTTACGAAGTTAAACGAAAATTATGTGTTGACTTATCGAATGATGTAGAATAACAACTAACAAGATCTATTCAATGAGAATCCCTTAAAGACTTATCAACTCAACGAGTATCCATTTTTTATCAGCTAAAAGAAAAGAGTTATAATTATTTGGTGGTGGTGGTTGAGATTGAGACTGGAGCAAGAGTTCATTAATATATCAAATTCATTTTCCTTGTGTGATGCTAACTTAACATAGTGCACCACCAACAACCACCATAGGAAAACCCAACTCAACAACAATGTCAACAAAGAAATTCCCATCCAAGAAACTCTTGACATGAGGCTGCAGACAAACATGATATAGGTTTGGGTGCTCAATATAGGAGCACCACAGCCATTGACAACATCAGTGTACTTGCAACAAGCGCATGATACTCTATCCGTTCCTTTATGAAGTCTCCATACAGATATTTGATTAAATTCAAGCTAAAACTGAAGGCATGTAGTGAATGGAGCAGGTAGTGTGGATTCAACCAACATACAAAAGGTCACACAAATCAATCAAGCAAATTTTCCATATCCCAGGAACAGCCTCCAGAAGATAGTATGCTCTGAATAAAACCATATGAAGCCAGGGGATCTATAAAATCATAAAAAAATGTCAGTCTCCCACAACAAACTTGGAGTGAAACAGCTTATCATACGCTGGAAAAAGAAACAAATGGAATATTGCCATATCAAGAGAGCCAAGAGCCAGCCAAATGAGGATGCTTCAATTTTGTGAAGGCAATAAGGCAAAAGATGGCCACATTAAGTCATCTAGATTTCGGTGTCACAGAGACGGATTGTCAGATCAGATACCATCCTACGGGCAAATGGAATATAACTCAAGCTGTACCTGCAATGACCCAAATGGTGAAACAATTAGTACACTAATCAAAAAATGGGAAAGGTAAGGGCTATCAGCAGACTTCATAATGTGTCAATGCATATGCACTCAACTCAGCATATTTTATTCAGCAGATTATGTGACTACTTCACTGATGTCAAAACTTTAAAGTATCACCCTTACTCATGGGCAACATTTACAAAGATTTTAGCTGTTTGATACTTTTTCTCCAAAAGTAATTTAACGTTGAAAGGTATCTTAGACACAAGTAGTTACAACTTACAAGTCTTACTTGGTGAAAGACGAATTACAAGTCCTTTTTTTATCATTCTTTACTTAGGCACAAATTTTTACTCATGGCATGGGTACATTTTTTAAGACAAAGGTTTTACTAGCAAAATGGGGATATTGTAAGTGTCTCTTCTTATGGGATAAAATGTTAAAAGAATGTTTTTGATATAGTTATGGATCTAATTGTAATATTGTATATCCTTCTTTCTTCTTCTTTTACTCTTTGGAATGTCCCAAATATCAAGACACCACATGTTCAATAAGTTATGTAACTAATGGCTTCTGATTGGAAATTCTATGAGTTGGCAATCTGCGGTTACTATCAGTAGCATAAATTCAGGATTCCTATCTTAGATTTCTATGCTGGGGATGAGAAAGTTTCATCCAAATAATTACAGAGATAGATAGTGAATTCACAAGTTTTTTGTCTGACACAGTAAAAAAGTCTAAAGATGATGTATATCCAAAAAGCATAAATTCTATTTCACGGGCAATGATGCATGGGGAAGTTAGAAAGAATGACAATCATAATCCATTCATAAACTTGTTATTGCCACTAAACTATAACGAGCTTAAGGAAGTTATAATAGTATGAAATATCAGTCAGTTAAAGTCATACCAGGCTAGCAAAATTAGATGAAGTGTATGTGAAACAGTAAAGAAGATGTAAACGATAGAATGTAAGACTAGATAGATGTACAATAACACTTACCAAAATAGAGCACAAATTTCACATATCACGGCAATTAAGGTAAGAATCTTACTGTGGATCTGCAATACAGAAAAAGAAGCACTAGATAAAGATATAGCTTATACATGAATGTACCAATCAACAAGTTGACAAGAAATTATGAGGTGCATTCATATGGGATAGGAAAGATATGACATTATATTCAATATCGAGTTTAGCTAGAATGACTGGGAATAACTGAATAAGTTAACTAATTTTCAGATAGCAAACTTACACTGGTTAGCAGAATTGCCTATGCTGATATGCATAATAAGGAGGGTGTAAGTGTGTTACCACTGGCTAATGAATTGTTAGTACATTTCTTACCCAGCTACCAGAACATTAGGTTATGTTTGGTTAAGTTCAGCTAAAACAGTCCCTTCCCTTGTTCCTTCACTGATGACTGAACACAGCCAGATAATACTTTTTTATGCATCTGCATACTAGATTATCAAAATTTTCAACAGACTTAGTTTAATTCTTTTCATAAACGCCAAAAGTCATCGATACATTCTGTTTGCCGGATACAAGCACAATGAAGTCACTTCCCGATATCAGCGACCTAAAAGACTTGTAAATGCATGCATATCATCAGGACATTGTGTTTACTTCACTTCCCGATATCAGCGACCTAAAAGACTTGTAAATGCATGCATATCATCAGGACATTGTGTTTCTAATAAACCGTTATTACACTATACTCCTCTTATAAGGGCATATTTTTTTTATAGTTTTACATTTTAATTATCCAATTTAATCCAGTAAGCTTACCAAAAGAGCACAAACAAGAGCCACGATCACACATCCGCCGTAGATTGCTGTAGCATATATACGGGCATCATCAAGCATCATGCGGAGCTGTTGCTTAGGTCCAATGACGAAAGCTGTGCTGCCAATTAGAGTCCTGATCAGAACCTCAGTGAATATATCCAAGGAAAACAAAACACAAAACTTAACTTCACTTATTAGTAAATATATAATCGCAATATTGTACTATTCCCATTGATCTTCACATACAAAAGTTCTTGTTATTCGTTCTGCCACCAACAAGTTGGCGATAGACAAACCATTATCTTTTGTCAAGAAGGAAATACTCGTTACAATCCAACTCATGCTAAAATGTTTCCAACTTGTACGTAGAGACCACTATAACGAATGTCCACCCTACCTTACTGCGTCCGCAGACATACTTTGCATCATAAAAGAACAATCTTTAAGCAGATACTAAAAAATTAAACAGATAGAACCATGTCCACTAGAATCAAAATTAATTTAATTGGATAATCTTGAATTTTGCTACCATGATCCTAGAAAGGGAATCTTCTTTTCACCCATGTCAACTTCAAAAAGGAATAATGCCACCCAAAAAACCAAAACAAACAACGTTAAAATAATGCATCAACCACAATGTACCTCCCAACTGCCAGCACATTGCCAAAGGTAAATAATACCGCGAATTTGATGGGTTTCGCAAAAACAATCAACGACTGCGATGGAAATTAATCAAAGTAAAGGTGGTTAAAATCAATCCTCACTCATAGCGATATGTTGAGAAGATTGAACAATTCAAGAGGGATCTTCATACCAAGAGCATACAAACAATTCCAGCTAGTAAACAAGCACCGAACCCATATATCCTCTGTTCAATTAAGAAGAAAATAACAAACAGCAAAAGTGAATCAAGGTAGGTTTTTGGTAAAGATTGAACTAATACATCGATTCGAATCATGAGTTATTTGATGGTATTACCTGCATAGGAGATAGAGCGCAGAGACCTTCAGTCCCTTCAACAAAGTAATCTTGCTGTTCTTCATCATCTTGGCCAGAACTCCACATTGTCCAGAATTTCACAATTTTTTGTTTAATCAAATCAAATCAACTCAACAGCTTATTATAAGTCTAGTTTTTTGGAGGCTTTAGTTTATAAGGGGGTGGAAATTAGAATGTGCAAAGAGTCTGAGGATGGATTTGCAAATACCATAAATTTATTTTCATTTTTGTAATAATCCATTTTCTTTTGTTTTTCTAATAAGAATTCTACACTTTATAGTTTAATGATTAATATTTTTGTTGCTTTAAATACTTGATAAATACTGTGAATGAATTTTTAAAATATGAGTAAATGTTTTAAATAATGCAAAATTGTTTGATTATACTATTAAATAAAATTGTTTATAGTTACATCAGTATATCACATAACTAAGATACTATTAAAAAATTTCCTAGCAAATTAATTAATTTCCTAGGAGATTTGGGGACTCACATTGTAAATTTCTTTTCATCGTCTTCACCTCAAAACCCCACTGAATAGAAAAAAACCCTCCGTCGCGAAGGAGCTCTGCGCAGAAGAAATCATGTCGTCGACGCTGCTGGAGGTGACGCGTGCCTCGCACGAGGAGGTGGAGCGTCTCGAGCGGCTCGTCGTCAAGGATCTCCAGACCGAGCCGCCGACCAACAGGGACCGCCTCTACCAGAGCCACCGAGTTCGCAACATGATTGAGCAAATTATGGACACCTCTAACAAACTCGTAAAGTCTTAATGCGCTTATGCAATGTCTCAGTAATTTTTAGCGGTTGATTCGTTTTGAAATGAGATTTTTGTGTTTGTTTGTTGTGGTTATTTTTGTTCCTAGGTCGAGATTTATGAGGACAAAGACAATGCGAGGAAGGATGAGATTTCAGCTCTTGGTGGACAGAGTTCGACGTCGGCGAATGTTAACGTGTTTAGTGCATTTTACGATAGATTAAAAGAGGTTTGTAATTCTAGGGTTGTATGGTGTTTTCTGCTATTTCTTGGATGATTTTTCATGGTATAATTTGTTGGTATGCAGATAAGGGAGTACCATAGGCGGCATCCAGCTGCGCGATATGTTGACACTACTGATGAGTATGAACATCTTCTCAAGGAGGAGCCGGTCATTGAGTTCACTGGGGAGGTTTGTTCTTTTGATTTTTAATAATTGAAGAACAAATACACTAAACAAATATACTTGAAACTAGAAACTTTGGGTTTGAATTAGTATATGAAAGTTGAAACGGCAATGTTCGATGGAAATGCTCTTTAATTGTCCCAGTTTTGAACTATGTTTCTTAAAAGAGGATATGTCATCTTCACATTGGATGTTTTCCTTAGAAACCTCACTTGTGATCCTGTAAGCTAGCAGACTTGCAGTTTTATAATCATCATTTTTCTTGATTTTATTTCAGGAAGCCTTTGGACGGTACCTTGATTTACATGAACTATATAATGAGTACATCAACTCCAAGTTTGGGCAGCAAATTGAGTACTCTGCTTATCTTGATGTATTTTCAGATACAGGGAAGATGTCAAGCAAATTGAAGTTGACCAGGTATATAATGATTAATTTATCTGGAAATGAATGCTACAAATAACGTTGCATCTGCTCTTTTAGCTGGGGCTGGCTGGTATGTCTTTGGACCTCTCCGGCTGCCTTGCATCCTTCTTCATCTGCAGATGTTAAACACACAAATTTGTTAAAATAGTATTCATTCTGTATTGTTTTGAGACCTCCCCCCAATTGAAAATGAGATAAAGTTCCATGTTCTCTGTCATCCATCTTGCTCGCTGTTCATCCCTTTCCCTTGTTTTGAACAGACAATACCGGGATTATATGCAGAAACTTCTGGAATATCTTATATACTTTTTTGAGCGGACAGAACCTTTGCAAGATCTTGGGAGAATATTTTCAAAGGTTAGCTTCCAAACTTGTTGTTATTTAGTCCAATACCTTGACCTTTTGCACATTAGATGCCATAAACTCTTTTAAATATGAACTATGCCAACTTTGTTATGGTTTCCATGTTTGATCCCATGAAGGAGTGTGTGATTAATAATTGATTGGCCTTTTGGTTAACTTCAGTTCGCTTTAATATCCGAAAGCCTTTCTCTTTGGCAGGTTGTTACTGAATTTGAAGAGCTATGGACTAGCGGACTGATTCAAGGATGGCAGAGTGAGAATCATGAAAATGGGAATATCAAACAGCACGAGGCATTGATTGATCTTGATTATTACAGTACAGTTGAACAACTAATGGAAGTAGGACCTGAGAAGTTAAAGGAGGTGTGACTGCATTTCATTACATTTGTTGCATTCTTCTTTAGCCAATATTAGTATTATGCTGTTTTGAAGAAAAATTAATGAATTGGCATGTATTTCTGATGGGTTGCAAACTTGCAATGTTTGTTCACGTGAAAAGAAAAGCTTAGGTGGTTGCTGGTATAAAGCTATATATCAGTAAAAAAAAAAAGTAATGCCTTCTGCATAAGCCAATAAAGGGAACTGGTTGGTCTGCCGAGTAATGATTGGGGTATCTAAAAATTGTGAAAAAATTTTGGGTGTGGTTGGAGAGGTTCAATCCCCACTAACCCACCCCTGGATCTGCTAATGCATGTGTACCTTTTAATTCATTCTACACCTGTATCGAATTATAATGATCATTTTGTTTCCAATTAATGATGCTATTGGTGACTGATAACTGTTTTAGGCATTGTCTGCTCTTGGTCTGAAGACAGGTGGTACGTTACAGCAGCGTGCAGAAAGGCTTTTTCTTACAAAGGTTAGTTAGGGTGTAATAATCTTATGAACTTCCATTATCTTATTGTTCACTATATTTTCCTAACCTTAAAAAATTTCTTTTTCTGATTATACAACTAGTTTTTTTTTGTCTTGTAGGCTGTAGCTTATAGTTACTTCTTTGTTTTTGGGTTTATGCTTGTGATCTATAACAATGGCGACCCTCTGTTTATGAATTAACTGCGTTTTATGCATGCCGCTGATCTTATCAATTTTCTTTGCTTGCAGCATACACCACTTGACAAATTGGATCGGAAACATTTCGCCAAAGGCTCACGCAAACATGAACAAAATGGTGGCGGTGTGGCTCAGCAACCAAGTGAAGATGCGAAAGAGATTGCGTTGATGGAAGCAAAGATGAAAAAAATGTGTGACCTGTTGCATGAGGTATGCTCATGCTTGTCTCCATTCCTTTTGCTCATACCCTTCCCATGCACATGTCATGTGCATACTCTCTTATGTCCACTTACATTTTTATGGACTATAAAAGTAATCACATGATCGATGAACTCACTTGACTTCTTGTTTCTTGACTTTTTGCAGACGATTGTGCGGACTAAAGAAAATATTGAGAAGAAACATGCATTGACTTATGATGAAATCGTACAAGAACGTGAAGAGGTACTATTTCAAACTCTGTAAACTTGCCCCTTATAAGAGTAAGAGAGCATTGTATATATGTGAACAACTTATATAGGGGAAGAAAAGAAGCCTTCGTGCACAGGGAAGTAATTGGTAAAATTGCAAAGGACATTTAGATTGGGATTTATGCATGATTGCATTCCCAAATATGGCTGATCTTTAGAACTCACTTCTTTAATGAGCATTCGGTGCTCCAGTTCTGAATGTTGTCATCTTATAAAAATGTACAAGTCTAATTATCCTTATATGATTCATTCCATAACACTTCGGAGTTTGGAGTCAGCTGACACATAAAACAGTTTTTAACTTCTTATTAGAAAGATTGGTTCCACTTGTATCTGGATTGCATATAGATAATAATTTGACTTTTATTTGTATCTTGTGATCAGGATGAAGCACAACCCGAGTCTGAGAGTGACGATGAAGATCAACAGATTTACAATCCCTTGAAGTTGCCCATGGGATGGGACGGAAAGCCAATACCCTACTGGTTGTATAAGCTTCATGGGCTTGGTCAGGTAATCACAATTTATGCTCACAGTCTGGTGTTGATTATATACAATGCCTAGAAGTAATTTATCATGCACATGGGTTACTTTTCTTGTCATCTTTTCTATTAAAGCACTTGTACGGAAGGGTGTTCATGTGGTTTATTGGTAAGTGCTGACAATCATATCAAATAATTTTGACTATTGTTTTTTGAATGTTCATAATAATACTTCACACCAGAATTCTGCTGCCATGACTTGTTATAACCTTATTAGTATATTTTGCTAATCCTCACAAGAACTCGTGAATGTTATCAGGAGTTCAAATGTGAGATATGTGGGAACCATAGTTACTGGGGTCGCAGAGCCTATGAACGCCACTTCAAGGAATGGAGGCACCAACACGGGATGCGATGTCTAGGAATCCCTAACACCAAGAACTTTAATGAGATAACATCAATCGAGGTACACTTCATAAATATTAATCATGTACTGCTTGTGTTTCCTCGTTGATAATTGTCTTCGAATGGATTTTGCTATTGGAGAGGGTTTTGTTGTGTCCACATAGGCAATGGCTTGGCTTAAATATCATTCTAGGTTAACCCTCCACATTTTTTATCAGTGTCTGTTTTATGAATATGCTGCGGTTTGATATTACTTGTATATCATAATGTAGGAAGCAAAACACCTTTGGGAGAGAATACAAGAAAAGCAAGGCCTTAATAAATGGCGCCCGGATCTTGAAGAGGAATACGAAGATCATGAGGGCAATATTTACAACAAGAAGACATATACAGATCTGCAACGTCAGGGTTTGATATGAGCAAACTACCAAATGCGGCTTTTGGAGTTTATCTATGGTTCTCACACAACTACATCTCAGCAGAACCGTCCAAGAATTCTTTGGCTTCCCTTCTTTTGGATAAAAGTTTTATCATATTGATTGGAAGCGACCCTAACTACTTGTGTGTAGAGGCTATCTTGCTGTATTATTGTTTTTTCTTAGCATGGATTAGAATGACGCAGGTCATGTATGTAGCATGTAATTTTGCTAATGAAATTTTGTTATTTTGTTTCACAAAGCTTCCATCTACTCTGTTGCATTGGGTTTGGAATATTTTCTCAAACAGTATCTGGCTGAAATGCCTTTCTAATTACAATTGTGTATATTTATCATATACTCTAATTAGAGCATTTCAAAGTTCAATCATTTGGCGTTACAGAACAATTTCCTTCTATCCCAAACTGAGGCTAGTAAAATTTTCTGCATTATTAAAAGCCTAACTGTCTGTACATTACAAGTGCTTTTTGATCAACAATTTTGTACCACCCTCGTGAACAACACAGCAGAACCATTCACACTTCGAAGGACAAGCAGCCTAGAATCTACATAAGTGCCACATACGATTTTCGACGGATCGAACAGTTCAGGCGGAACTTGCATTCTCACCTCGCGAATCACATCTTGCGCGGTTTTTATATCTCTTGTCAATGGTTCGTCCAGACTCATCGTGATATCAACATCAGACGATACAAGTTTTGCAACAGGTAGACTCGAAGGGAATTCCTTTATAGGCATAATCTTTCTCCACTTCTTGCTCGACAGTTTTTCTAGAACAGAGTCGCTGATATCCGGTGTGCTTGGACGGAGTTTGGTGGACATTTCCTCCTTTATGTACAATCGCTTTCCGGCCCTCAGCTTAGAGAGAGAAGTCACTTGTAATCTTCCACTTGTTCCGGTTTTTTCGTGGGGCCAGTCATTACCAATACCTGGCATGACTGTGAAGCATATGTCTGATTCCAACGAAAAAGTTGCATGTGGCTTGGCGAGTTTACAGACATTCAAGTGCACATCACCGATGAGGAGACGGGTTGGAGCTTGTCGAAGGGTCAGCCCTATATGACGGCCTGTGCTGTAGAGGAGACGCCATTTACCAGGCAACTGATCCAACCAATTCTGCAAGCAATAATTTAAAAAATTAAACAGTGTAAATTGTGAAATCTAAGTCCCACATTTTTGGCAACATCAAAACCCAATAAAAAAATATCAGCAAGTCACAGCTAAAAGGATTGACCAGCATAGGGTATAGATTGAAAACTGTTCAAGCATGATATTGATAGGCTTGTAGTCTTGTATAACTAGCGGACTTGGTCGGAAATTAGTTGTGGCATGTGAATTGGTATTAACTTGAGGAAATCAGAACAGATATAAAAAAGCAGATTGATTTGCACAAGAAAACTAGAAATTGCGGTAAGAAAAGGATAAGTAGCTAAGAAACTTCTTACCCTTGGCTTTGAATGAGGGTTTAGCATCTCCACTAGCTCAATGAAATGTGCAATTCTTTGTCGCTGAAAAGTTAGTACAGATACGAGATTAATAAAAACTGTCTGAAGTACCAATTTTCAGCGTGGTTCATGCATTTAAGTAATAAAATTGCACTGATTGACCCAAATCCTTATTTATGTAAATGAGGAAAGATTGAATCGGATAACATGTCTATTAGTAGTAAGCGAGATTCCCAAACAAAGACATTTGCGCATTCCTCCCCAGCTATTCTCCATTGATCATCAGACTATTTCAACATCATAAGAAACATAGAGTGCGATAAGATCTACGCACTAAATAGTCCAGGGCCTTCTTTAGAAGCTGAATAAATCCACCTGATCCTATGTTATGTGATGGCCTAAGTTTATCACTATATTAGAGGATGTTCATATCAGGGCTGGAATACATAACGAGAGTTCCAAAGCTGTTAGTTCAAATACGCAGCCAGAAGAGAAAAGGAAAGACCACATTCTCAGTGATGAACAGAATCTCTAAAAACAAGAAAATATTAGAAAACACTAAAGATAAGCTAGCTAATTGCTTAGGTTATTATATGATCACACATACAAGAGTGAGAGAGGGAAATTTCTGAAAACCTGCTGTCTGCCATAAATGTATTCCTCAATAATTCGAACAGCAGTAGAACCCAGGCTCCATCTAATCATGTCCATTGTTGGATCTACACGCCATCTTGGTCCACACAAGAAAGGATGTTTCAGTGCATCTAAGCAACTGCGGAAGCACAACAATAGAACTATTAGGAGAAACCGAAAAGAAAAGACAGTGTTCATCATATTCAGCAAACAAGAAGACTAGTTCAGCTCCATTCCCTCAAAATCTAAAATTGTCATTTGATATAATATTGAAGATATTTTCATTACGTCAGATCTAGACCGCAGTGACAAATATCCAGCTTACCTTATTCTCTTTGACGGTTTGGTAGCAAGGAGTAAGGACAACAAATTCCAACCAGTACCCCAGTTCCTATCAAGTATCTGCAATAAGTTTTGTTCATCACCCATCTTGCGTATGGGTCAAGGGTTCATTAAGTGCCAAACAAAAAAACTGCATTTACTTGGAATCCATCATTTTCCAGAGAAGAATTCCTGCTGACAGTATGCATCAGAAATTCACGCAAGCAGGAAGGATCATTTCCCTGAAAGCCCCAGATCCAGAAAAAGGATAAAGCACTTCAGTTAGAAATTAGAAAATCAAACTAGAAACAAGATATGGATGAAGGAATTACCTTCGAAAGGAATGCTTTGAACCTAGCAAACATATTCGGATCCATAAGGTCCCTCAGAACCATTTTAGCCATGATAAATCCAACACATCTTGCAAATATTTTTGAAAAAGCATATTTAAAAAATAGATAGTGATAGATGAAAGCAACGAAAGACGTATTAGATACTTAATATGATACCTCATATCAAATGCAATCATCATTTTTCGCCTGTCAGTGTAGCCGTCGACTTTGCTATCATCTGCTGGGTTGCAATCATGAAAATAAGCAGCATTTCCCAAAAGCCCAACCTAAAGGTAGCAGAGTGATCAGAAGAACATACAGGGGTTACCCAAACAAGAAAAACAGAAATATTCTTTACATGAATGGTATAGAAGTAGAAGATATAATGTCATGTTGATTTAATGCAGCAAACAAAGGACTCACACCAGAAACCTGTATAATAAGTATTCTTTTCATGCATATTATTTGTTATACTCACTTTGATATGTCCGTCAACAGGGCTGATATGCAAATTTTCAAGTCTCAACTCTGTATGTGCAAGTCCATGGCTGTGCAGATAATTCACCTATTTCATTATTGAAATGTCAAAAACCATGAGCCTTTAATAACTTGAACACAAGGCAAGGGTAAATTTCATACTCCAATCAATAGATCTCGCATTAAAATTCGAATAAGGCGTAACTGCCGAGAAACTGCTGGCCCTCCCACTGTAACGTCACCAACTCTCCTGACAGATTCCTCATCCAATGCAATAGTAGCTTCCAACGTTGGAAGCCAATCTGATTGTTCAAGCCAATGTCTCAAAGACAAACTGCCATGATACTGTACATAGACAAAAAAGTAAATAAGAAAAATGTAGGGTAGGGGAAAAGATCCTTGGCTTGGTCATTTATTCCATTCAGACATGAATTGCTATTACCAGTTACACCAATGAAAAGTCTGTATCCAGTAATAGTCATATACTTACCAGTTTTCCTATATTATGCAATTCAAATACTAGCACGTAACACATTTATAGAAGACTGAATAAATTTAGCTATTATAAAGAGCCACCTACTCCATGAACTAGAACGAATGAATCACTATCATCAGTTGTGGATGAGCAGACATAGCCATGAACTTGCATCGAGTAAGAATGGTACATTAGTCTTCGGCGGACTAGTTTCTTTAACACCTATAACAAAGTTATAAGAGGAACATTATAAACCAGATAAAGATAATTAATCTCAAAGATTCACAGAGCATACCTGAATTGCACGTTTTCCCCTACGCTTAGCACCAGTACTAACCAGCCGCCTAAGTACCACTCTTGTGTTAAAAAGTGGACTGCATAGCCAAAAAGAAACAGCATTAGAACTATTAAACCTTCACAGCATTCCACCAATAATTAGCTTGAACAAACTCCACCAATGAAAACACACCTACTAGGTTCCTTCACTGTGGCTTCATAAACTACTTCATCACCCTGCAGAACAAAAGTAGAATTCACCATGTTTTGTAGTGAAAAGCGAACTGATACAACATCAATTGTATGAGACAGATATACATTTGGAGTAAGATTTTCACATACCCTATTTCCAAGACCAATACTAACTCGATCGTGAATCTTGAAATCCGACATCTTGAACTTTATCACGTGACTAAAATCACCATCATCATCCTTGGAGCTACTCACACTAGCATTCTCTTCAGATTCTAATTCAGGCGTCACATTTCCTCTCGAAGCAAAGCACCCAATTTTCAACCTCTGCTTGTGGAGGCTCTTATTATCTCTCAAAACCACAGGCAAAAACACTCGTCTTTTCGACAAATTGCCACTTCTCAAAAATGGCACATCAGCAAAATCAAAAGAAGACCTCGAGCATACTCCCGCACACAACGCCATCAAAATCAATTCAAACGCAAACTCTCGTCAACTGCATAAAACCACATATTGAGCTGAATCAGTAAATTCTCAGCTCAAAACACAATCAATTCAATATCTCAATGCTTAATTTCACAAACCGAACAAAATATTAATTCAAAACGAGCTAATTCAAATTCCACCACATGTCACCGCCAAAATTAACCGATCACGCCATACTATTAATATGCGTGAATATAATAATATACGCTGTAAAATGAAAGTAATATAGATTGTGTATAGTGCCGAAATTGTAGGCAGGTTCAGCAATGGTAAATTACCGGTTTATGGCGGTCAATTCATCAAGCCGCGATCAAGGATTGTTAGAAGCGCGAGGTGAGAAATGAAGGGGAAAAAAGAGTAAATAAATAAAGAGAATGAGATTGAGAGAGGCGTGTGAGGGATGCGTGTAAGGAAGCGTTTGCTGTGTTGCGACATGAGCCTTTCGCGAGTCTACGTCGGCCTGCCTTCATTTTTAATATCTCACTGCAGGAACCGCATGGGGGTTCACTGTAGGTGAACCTTCTCATTTTCGGTTGAATTTTTTGGTGTATATCTATTCAATTAATAACTAAATTGATTAAGGGCATCGTTATTAGTAATTATTAAGTCAATCATATGTAGTATGTACTATACTTATAAATGATGTTTCGGCTTTCTTTTAAGACCTCTTTAGATGTAATTATTAAGTCAATGATATGTACTATACTCATGAATGATGTTTGGGCTTTCTTTTCTTACGTGTAGACGTAATGCACGTATCATATTTATATTATTCGCATATCATATTAACTTTTCAGGTCATGCCTCAAACACTACAGATACTAATTTTAATTTCAATGTGGGACGTAGCACTAGAAGATCTTTTTGTTGCTCCCAACCGAATACACTATATGAAGCTTTAGTTTTGGAAGCCTCTGCTTTATCGGTCGATGCTTTGGGGAGTTGGCGGCTAACCAATCCCAAGCCAGTGGTTTTGCTCGGACTGAGATTCAGTTGGATGAGAAGATTGGCCGAATGGTGGGTTGAGTGGATCGTCATTGAGCTTATGTGGGTCAACTCCAAGACTTTAAGACCATGGTCTGCGTTTTATAAAAATAGAAAAGAAAAGATAATGTCCATCACAAACATTTTTTTCAATAAATGATGCCATATCATTCTTGAACTACATGCTTCTTACTTGTGATTCACACAAAACTGCATCAAGCTCTACCCTCTATTGAGCAATGACCATTATTTGTAACCCTCTAAACTGCTCTCAAAATAGGGGAAAAATTACATTTTTTTTTGAAGCAAAAAAAGAAAGAAAAAAAAACTTTACAAAGTTAGTAGACTGATTGGTGAGGTCTTCTGCAAAGAGGAAACAAGTTAGAGTTCCTTCAAAGGAAACAATGGCTATGTCGGCGTAACCTAGTTCATGAATTTTCGACAACTTGGAGCGTTACACATGCAGGGAACTTTGAATTCTTCAGGTTCATCAGGATCAAACAAATAGTCATACCTGCCAAGATGCGCCAAAAAGTAACAGTTAAAACTCTAGCTGTGTCTTATGAGATATAAAAAGAGAGGGAGAGCGAGAGAGATACGTTAATTCATCCCCAGCAGGCACATTCATCTTAGCAATGAGTACAATTCTGCTTTCGCCATCACCCACACTCATTATCCTCGCATAGCAGTTGGGCATACACTGGAATGATGATCATTAAAAATCAAACAAATGCAACAAAAACAGGACAAACTTGCTAATAAACTGGGCACAGTAGCTCTTTTTTGAGAAAACTTACTGAGTGGTTTATTAACCGAGCGATGTTTCCTGCATCTGTGGCATCTACCACAACTTCTTCACTTATTTTGAATAACTGAGCAGATATAAAATTTAATTAGTACATGTCTGAAGTGTAACTGTGGGTGTGGGTGGGGAAGGGAACATATTATGTCAAAAACAATCAAATCTAGAAAGAATCATCTCACATAGCAGTCTTTTCCCTGTGCTCGATATCGAGCCTCTCTAAGATCTGCAACGCTGCGTCTGACCTGCTCACCACGATATTCAACAACCTGACAACCAAATGAAATTTAGAGCCAAATCCCTCATATAATTACTAAGGGGGATTTGGTTTGAGTGATACGATAGATTGATAAAATATGACTTAAGATTATTTGAATGTTAAGATGGTCCTACAAATCTCCATTAATCAGTCCATCATAGTAAACAGTGGATTTGATTGGATAATTTTTTATAAATCCTCCCTAGCACTCAAAGTAAATGCCCTGTTCGTGATCTGTGCTACTGGAAGACGACTAGTAGACGATGTATTCTTCCTATATCTCTTCTACAGTCTTGACTTACTGTAAATGAATAAATAGTTAAGAGGAATTACCATTTCTCCTTCCTGGATGTTCCTACGTGCAAACAGGCCCCATCCATGTATTGCAGATCGACCAAAGCACACTTTATCTTTTTCCGTTTTCTGGATGCATAAACAAGTATAAATGACGTCACATGTCAACCTCCAGACCATCACTAGAAACACATCAACAACTTTATATTACCTGTAAATGATGAAGCCGTTCTCTGAAAGTGGAGAAGTTAGGCTTCTCTATTTTCTGTTTCAGAAGGTATAGGAGTTAAGTAGAAGGCTTTCAGTTAAGAAATAGATAAAAGAAATAAAATTGCAAGGTTGATGAAATTTACTCTGTTTGCATTTAAATTCAGTATTGCACTCATAGGATGATGACGAGGTCCCATAATTTGGTGAGGAATGGCCTCCTTTCTTGTCTGCTAGCAAGCAAGAATATGAAAGAAAGATCAAAATAGGATACATAAAATTGTTATAACTTGTCAAATATGCATAATGAAAAACTATTGTTGCATGAACCTTTTTTGTTCTTTTGTAGACGCGACATCTGGCGGCGGAAAATGGATCCACCTCCTCAGTATCTTCTGGAGAAGGTTCCTCAAGTTTCAATCTGCTAGTTGAAATTAACCTTGCTCCCATGTGTCTTTTACTTTGAAGCAAGCTTTTGGTAGAGAAAGTCCCCTTTGGGGTTTCTACAATCAAAACTGTATCTGGATTGGGAGCCCTACACAACAAAGGTGGAAAGAGTAATGATGCATCCATACAAGGCAGGACTCAGCATAATAACCACCAAAGCTATTACTATATTAAAAGAAATACGCAAATAGTAATACCTGTGATAGGCACAGTATGAAACCATTTTCGTAAATTGTTTTCCATTCTTCTCCAGGCAATGCAACTGCATTTTGCAATACACTCAGTGAAGAATTGCATAATATATTCCCCTGGAATCCAATTAATTTACTGCATGAACTAGCTCAAACACACAAAAGACATGAAAATTAGTCGCTTCTCACCTCCATGCGATACCCTGCTCTTGACGCGCACATTGCATGGTAATAGGTGGAACACTTGCAACATTGCGTACAAGAACCGTGGATTTGTTTGCAAACCACACAGATCTGCAACATAAATAAACATCCTCATTTAGTAAGGAAATAGTAAAAGATTTGGTGAAGTATATTAAAAAATCTGCAACAACATCACCATCAGGTTTCAGGTAAGGGCAATGTATAAATAACTAACCAAACAGAACAACAGAAGATATATATTACCATGGGAAAACTTGAAACATGCCTAAGAATAATTAGGTTCATGAGTTGTAGAAACATTACCTTCACAAAAGAGCTTGAAGGAATTCTCAATATTCCAAGGGCAGGCTCCATCTTTTCATCACTTGCAAAAGAAACTTCAGGTTGAAACCAAGCACAAGTGATGTGAACCCACAAAGGAGCAATGTCCATAGGCTTCAAAGCACCCCCTATTTTGGAAAATACATATAATGGTAAAAAATTGAAGGTTAGTCAGCTTTTTTGTACTTTTCAATGGAGATTATATTTCCCTGGACAAGATATTTATTGAGTTACATAGTATATTACTAGAAAACAGAATCTAGGTACTTGAGATGTAATTAACTTCATTGGTTATTTCTCCTCTTTGTAGTAAGTACCCTGACTGGATATTTCGAGGGGAGGGAACAGAATATCAATTGCTTGGCAAACTTTTCAAAAGAACATCAGATGTATCCTAATGCTTTCCTCTTTCCTTCTATAAACTTTTGTTTCTAAATCAGAACAACTCACCAACTAATGACTGCCACTAACCAAACACTTATGCATAAAATTTCCCAGTCAGCGGTTACACTGGAGTTGAATTCCACATAAAGAAGGCCAAAACAAGCAAAACGTACATATTTCCAACAAATTTAAGTTAGACCATGATATCAACAGACAAAAAACCAGCAAGCGCTTATGATTTAATGATTTTATTTCTAAATAAGGGAAAGCATGTGAGAAGATTCACACCTTTCACAGGACAGAGGCAACATTCCCTCTCAATATCAGGTGTTTCGCAGGCTCTACAGACCCATGAAGTAAAATCACTAACATGTCTTGCTCCATAGCATTCTTGATGAACGGCTATTTGACATCTGAGAGTATCAATGAAAAATCAACCTCGCATTCATCACAAGGAGTACGTTTGAAGAACATACACGTATTTAACAGCAAAAAATGGAGCCAAGTTGGACATATACCTAATACAAATAATAATTTTGTTGAAGTCCCAATCTTCAACCCAACGACATACTGCACACCTTTCTGTTGTCCACTTCGCACAAACAGGTTCATAGTGCTCTATCATGTCAAAAACAGCTAAGTTATAATTCGTGCATCAGTGGATAGAGCAGCATATATATTTCAACAGAACATGAGCATTAACGCAGAGCTTAGGAGCGAACCTTGTAGGAAATTCAGCAACTTCTGCTTCCGCACTTTGAGAGAAGGCCGCTTGACAGATTTAGCAGGAACAAGGCTACGTTCATGGCATTCGGCCATCTGTAACATCTATTAAAGGAAATGACCTTAAAAATGGACGTGTTTGACACAGTATGTCATGAAAGTTTCAATAACAATTAAATAAGCAAATCTTCTATCAGCAATCCCCTAAACTGGATAACTTATGCATACAGCTACAACCCTTTCAAACATGCTCCAGGAAAATAGACAGAAATTTGAAAGACAGACTAGCTTTGAGAACACACCCATTGCTCAAGAGGCAGCAAGGAGCCTTTCACCCTGACACTTGATTTCCAGTTCTTCGTTTTCGATCCCGTGTGCCGTTCCCATTCACTAAGTGCCTGCTTCTCCATTCCACAACACCCACACTTGCAAACAACTCTGCAAAGGGTGAAAAGATGGAAATGTTGCTTTCAGAAAATCATAGGACGTGTAAAGTATCCAGAGTAGATGAAAGTGGAAACATAACTAAAACTTACAAATGGAGACTTGGATAGTAAATTCCCTCAACACCACAGCAAACGACAGCAACCTTGTCAGGCAATGCAAATTTGCCATTCTTTTTCTTGTTTCTGCACCAGAGATCATTACTCTCAGAATTGGGGCGACAAAAGGATTTTGAATTGCAGACAATACAAAACTAATACAGTAGAAAAAACAGAGCAAGCATAACTTACTTAGACTGCAAAGTTTCGGAATCAGATAGCTCAAAATTGAACCTAGCTTTGCATTCAGGGCAGTAATAATCACTTGCTGCCAGATCCTGGAATCAGAGAGAGTTGTTTCATAAAACAATAAATTTCAGATCCTTGAAATTGTGAATGCAGTGCATGGAAGGAGACCTTGAAATTTCTTTTCGAAACTTTGTCACACTCTGCATGGACCCAGACTTTACAACCATTACATCGCACCTGATATTTTTATGAGAAACAATGATTAGGAGAAAATAGCAACCACATATCAGAGGACATATCAATACAGATAAGCTACCAAAAGCTTAAACATAATATTACCCATGTTCCATTATCCGATTGGTTCCGAATCTTTTTGCATATGCCACAATAGTGTTTCATTTTTTTCAACTGAAACACAAAAGAAGCAATCATCAGTTAACTAGAAAGACCTGTAGATGATACTGGAAGATGACTTAAGAATGCAGCTGAGTATAGCGAGCAACAAACCCTGGTGCAAGAAGTACATAGACGATTGGTACCAGGAACTACTTTCTTTGACAAGTAAGGAGCAAGGCTTGTTCCACATGCTTCACAACATTGTGATTCTTTCTTTAAATGAGCATCCTGCTAGGAAAGATGAAATCTTCTTAACTTTGTGATATTAAAGCAGGCAATTTTAGTATTTTCTATAAATATATTTACTAAATTGAAACACAAAATTAAATTGAACAATATTTGAGGAATGATCGGAGCTGGGCCAGACGTCCAATTTCCACACAAAAAAAAAGTAGTACAGGATGCATGGAACACTAACAGGCGAACCAAATCATCATATGATGAATGCTATCAACACACCGGTTCTGCAGAGCTGCACTGCTGATCCTGATTTAAACCAGTAGCCTCAAACACCCGTCTCCTAAGAGAGTGAGGATAGTGCGACTTGCCAGCTGCGGCACTGATTTCAACCATCAACATCTCGTTGAAGCCATTTTCAGCTAGAAAAGCCTCCTCTATTGCAGAACGAAGATCACCAGGCTTGCTATCATTGAGTTCAGTCTGCCCCTGGAACCTACGGCAACAAAATTTACATCGCTTCCAACTCCACACACACCCACCACCAATTGAGAGGGGAGAAACAAAAAGGGGGTACAGGGGAGAAGAAAAAAACAAAAATAACTACCTGTCCACGTAGTCAACAAATGGAAATATCCTCCCGCTTTTAATCCATGCATAGTCCTGCCCAAATAAAAAAAGGCGTGCCAAAATAAGTGCATGCAATCCCACCAACCATGTTCTTTGTCACAAGCAAACATCTGTTAGGTATTACAGTTGGAAAGCCAAAAAAAGAACATAAAATACGAGCACATAATTTACCCTTTGTGTTCCGTTGCCAGAATAACCAAAGAACATTACGCAAACTGCACCAGCAATCCGATAGTTGAACACTTGCGTTGGCACCTGCAACTCATGATTGAGCACGATTGCAGGCCAAGCAGGACAATGCTTCCCAGGTATCGCCCAAACTATATCACCTTCACCAAAATCTTTGGTACTATACAATCTATCAATACTAGACATATCTATACACTCATCATCATCATAACCATCTTCATTCCTCAATTCCGCAATCTCATCCACAGACAGAGGCGAAAACTTGCGGCATTCGCTCTGTTTCCTAGGAACGTTCGCATCGCCGCGAATCCTGAGGGGTTTCGAGCTCGATTTATTGTCCTTCTGTTTCACCGGAACATATTCTGTATCCTCTCTAACAGCATTCTTACTCTCTTTCTTCCAATTATCGAGAATCGAATCATTGAATCGTGAAGGCAATACCTGGACCCTCCCTCGCGAGGTCCTCACCAGCGGCGGCCTTGATACCTCCTTCGATTTTGACGTCTGCTCAGACCTCGATTCCGAAGCCTCGCCGCCGCCTCCAACTGGAGCCTCCGCGGCAATTTTTTGAACACCATAACCATTGAATGGAATTATACCGGCGGCGGCCTCTCCAAGGAGATGCAGAGGAAAGTAATGATTGGAAGTTTTGCGTTTCTTCCGATTGACCGATAAGTCGTCGTCATCACCGGCCGAGTCACCGACTCGGCACCGTTTCATAATCGGCATTACCGTTTTCAAGCTCTTCTTCACTATCATCCTCCTCAAAAACTCCCAATTCACTCAGTTGAAAACCCTAATTACGACTACAAACTCCAGCGGCGTAAGGAAGCTCGGCCGGCAGTGGAACCGGATAAATTTCCGGCCTCAATTGAAGGGAAAGTCGAGGAGAGAAGCAAATTCCCGGCGTTGAGGGAGCAGTATCGGAATAGGGATCTCTGGATGAAGCAAGCGAGACCTTTTCTCTCTCTAACTGCAAGTCGATGAGAGAGAAAGCGAGATAGGTGCGCTAATTTTATATACATATATATACACGGAGTGTGTATGTATATAATTCAGCACGTTTTATTATTATTATTTTGGCATTGTAATTGATTGAAGATAAATTTTGGTGGAGCGGCAGAATTTGGAATTGTATTTGGATTGGAATGTATAGATACAACAAATTGTACGTGTAGTTTGAGAAACGAAGAAGCGTTGGTGTGTGAAGTGAAGATTCCGCGTTGTGATTGTGATGGTGACAACCTCGTATAATAGACAGAATTTCTATGGTTGTCTGGATTGTAGTTTACGTATGTTTTTTTTAAAAATTTTCTGGTTCTCTGCTGATATGGTGAAGAAGAGAAACAAAGTGTAATGGAGAAAGAAAGAAATTTTCTTTTAAAATATATATTTATTTTTGTAGAGTACACAAAGTTGATCGAGTAGATTCAATTGGTCTGGCGCCAACCAAATCCAAAGTTGGTTGAGTTTTTCCTATAAAGGAAAGGGTCGAAGAAAGCCTCCGGCCTACCTTCCATGGTGGGGTCGCTGTTTAATTTTAAAAACCGAATTTAATGAAGTTTTTCAGCTCACGGTCCCAAACCTGGATCGAGGCATCCGCCATTGTAAGTGTGCGTGTGCGTGTGCGTGTGCGGGTCGAAGGATGCATGAGTACTTGAAGAATGGATTGTCTTTAATTTTTATGGTTGGGGCTCGATTTTAGAGAGCAATAATTGATGAGTTTCATTTGAAAGTTTTGCCATCGTTGAACATTTCTTCGATTAGTACCTACCTACTACTAGTATTTTTTGGGGTTATGGTATTGTACATCTGAAATCGAAAATAACCATATTATTGGGCTGCCGCTGCGAAGGAGAACGACTCGCAGCGGAGTCGGCGCAGAGCTTGTGGGTGGCCGCCCGATTCAATAATTTTCTTTATTACAATTACTCATGGATATGAAATTCACTGACAATTTGTTTTTAATAAAATTTGGTTTAATATTCTTCCATGATTTTAAGGTTACGACTTTAGAAAGAGGTAATCTAGTTACATAATTTTGCTAAAACAGGAAATAAAAGAAAGATCCATTGACCTTTTTCTTCTGGGTCGCGATCTACTTGGTCAGGGGTTAAAGACGATAGTTAAATCTCATTACGGTTTATTAGTACCTACGATGATTCAATTATTTTAGTATAGTAGAGTATTTTCTAGGTGGAGATAGTTAACAGTCTGGTTAATTAGTTAGAGATTGAGTCAGAAGTATAAAGGCAAAATGGATGAATTGATGCCTTTATCCTCTTATAATGGCTAGAAATGTTTCAGGTGCGATAATGCTATAAGGATTTAAGAGCATCCACAACAAAGGGGCGCGGGGGAGGATAATGGAGTGGAGGCAGCCGGCGGTTCAAGCACACCCTAGTTAAAAAGATTGAAGATGAGAAACAAAAGACGTTATTTATAGTGTTTATGGAATTATTAAAAAGTAGTACTCCCTACATAATAATCTAAACGAACATTTGATTTAATCTACAAAGGCTAATTATTGTCTTAGCTGAGCTGCTACGCCAAACAAACAAATTAAGCTTATTAGTATTCCTTACACCACCACCATCATCTTCATCTTGTTTGCTTCTTCACTACATAAACTCTAACAACTACTCACTCTCTCCTATGCTTCATAGCTTCTTCCCAGCTTCTGTTTCTTCCGTCTTTGCAAATCTTCCTCGAACTCTCGGCTGGCTATCCGCCAGAGCTTTCCTGCAAGCATACTGCAACCAAGCAAAGCAACAACTTACTACAACGACCAATGCTGGATCCAGAACGAAACTCATAGGGTCGGGAGGGGAAGGCAGATGTGGTGCATCACCATCACCGACAATAGGACGAAGAAGAGAAGTGAACTCCTCAAATGCAACAAATGAAAAGGGCCTTTTGGATTTACCTTGATTTTTCTGCCAAAATTTCTCTTGGACTTCTTACTCCAGTATCTTGATAGCTTCTCCCGTCGGACCTCAGAAAGGCAACTGCTCATCACTCGCACTTGCCCCATTGGCGATTCGACGTGGTTTATGCTACCATTACAAAGAGCCTGTCATCAAAACTCCACTGTCAAGAATCATCTATACGTCTCAACAGCACAACCAAGAAGGATCGAAAATGATGCTTGTTTCAACCAATTTAATTCAACTTGATTGATACCTTTATGTCTCCTTCACTGTATGCTCGTCGCATCCCATAAGCAGCTTCGAAGTCTTCAACTGCAAAATCAAGAAAGCTGGGCCTCAGGGGAGCCTCATGGACGTCGTTGTCCATCGATCTCAGACAACTGGAGCTAACACTCTTCTGAAATGAACATTCGACAGACGACTTCTCATCTATCAACATCTTCTCATCACTAGTACTCTTGACAGTAGGGATGTTGATGCTGAGGACTTCAGAGAGCGGAGTTTCGTTTCCTTCCTTTGCCAAAATATCCTTCCTGCACTCGTAGAAGACCTCGCTGAGGAGCTGCCCACTCTCAATCGACGACTCAACGTCCGACACACTCAATGACTGAGGGGAGATGGCATCTTCTCCACAAGAGATCATTGATATGGCAACTGTCATAGGATCAAGGCCCATGACAGGCTCCTCGATAACTGGTTGGGGGGCGTTGAACAGATCTCCTTCACCCCAGATGTTGTCATCAGAGACAGCAAACGCCTGAACATAGCTGTTTGGTGTGCCCTGCAGCAAGTAGCATATCTCTGAATCAAGTTCAAGAAACCATCGCATATATATACAAGCATGGTAGCCGATAAAATACGTTATAATCAAGCATTTTTACTGAAATGCGTAACGTTTCCAGTATCTCAATAGCCACAATACATTAATAGATGATATCATATATCAACAGAAAACTCCCAAGTAAACAAGAAATAACAAAGGAGAGAGACCTAAAATCAACTATCAAGCCCACTGAAACTGGCCTACCACAACAAAGTAGGAAAAGTTTTTTGGCCATATAGAGAGAGAAGTTGTTGCAAGGCAGTTCTAGAGTCTAGACAGCCTAAGCAATATGTATGCATTACAACATAGATGAAAACCAGCTGGCAAAATCAACACGGCATATTCATTAAAGAGGACCAATAATGGTTCTTCGTTTACCCTCGTGGCCATGGTGACTCCAACACAACCTATTGGTTGGAGGAGAAGCGACCAGTAGAGCTGCGCTTACATGAAGGAATCAAGCAACGACGAGTGACTCGACCGCTACAAGTTGTCACCTACTACTAATTAGAATATAAACTAAGATTAAAATAACCTAGCCAAGATACTAATTCTATAAGCATCAATTACATCCTACAAAACAATTTAGCAGATGAAAAGACAAGAAACAGTTAGATCAACCCTTTTTCCAAGGAAACAAAGATATTTTCATCCACAAACCAAAATTCCTTAAAAAAAAGCACAATTTTGTTAAAAAAATCCCACCCTTTTCATCATTAATCGGCATAAGTTGGTCGAAAAGGGGGAATCCAGAGCCACAAGTTGGCATGAAAAGGATAACATTTTCACGAAAAAGACTTGTTTTTGTGCAATGATATTCGAGGTCTATTTATATCATGTGTTCTGGAAAGAGGAATTGACAAGTTTGTGAAGAACACGGAACTAATGATTGTGATATTATTCATGCTCCAATATTTATGTCTCAACTCCAAATGCTTTCCATTTATGCTTAGTGGGAAATTAGATTCAAACTTAGAAATTAGGTTTGCCTTTTTTGGTTCATGTTGGTCAAGTTTTATAGCAACCAAATGGGAATTCTTGCCGCCTCCATGTTAAGACGAGGTTGAAAATGTCACAATTCAATTGAATCAACCTATGTTTTGGAGAAACATAAAAATAGAAAAGAAAAGCAGAATGAAGATATGAAACCCCCAACAGAAAAGGGGGAAAAGATCAAATTTTTGCAATCTTTTTTTAACGCAGAGAAGAATTCAAGAAAATGGAAAGATTAGTTACCGATGAAGCATTGGGCTTGTGAGAGCAGCCAAAGTCTTCAAAGTGGTGAACTTCTTGAGGGAAGTAAGGGTGCACTAGCGGTGCATACATTTACTTCACTTGTCTTTCTACCTTTTTCAAAGATGAAAGAGATAGAGAGAGAAGTGTACTTGCAAGTAGTAGTGTGAGAGAGCTGCTTTAATGGAGGGAGGTGGGCTTTTATAGTTGTCGACACAGAGAGAGAGGAATCTGATTTGGGAATGATGTTTGATGTCTTTCATATTAGGAGATCGAATTTTGCAACAGTAAAACGAAGGATGAAAATTTTAATTACAGTTATTATCAAACTTTGCGCAACTTGAAGACTTGAATTAGCCAATAGTTAAATAATTTAACTAAAAAAACAAAAAATGTTGTTTGGAATTGTTAATTGATTTTTGACAAGGTGAGGTTGAAGTTCCGCAATTTGAACTCAATAATTGCAATTAGCTTCAATGGAAACAGGATTGTAAATGAAGAGTTGTACATTTTCTCAACTTGATGGACTGATTTTTCATATTTTAAGATGACAAAATATGAAAGTGACAACTGAATGACGACAACAAATAATGTTTTAAAACTCATAAATGAAGCCAAATTATATCATTCAGATCTAACATTATACCTAATACCATGAAATGGTGCCATTTATATAATTCAGAATCAGACACTCATTATTTCTATAATACTATGTTATAAGTCTTGACCGTGTATAAATATTAAATATTTGGATTCATTATTGGATTAACACAACCTGATCACAATTATTATTAATAATATTGAGCTACACACAACCTTTAATTTTTTGCAATTGTAATACTTGTCGTGTGACATTCATCATGTAAAACGAATTTCGCTATAGTAAATCGTTTATATGGATTGAAATATGGTAGAATATCAGATATCACTTGTTGGAAAAATTTGAGTGCTGAAATCATAAAATTGATAAATTATACTCCCTCCGTCCCAGATTTGTAGTAACATTTTGCCATAAAAGTCCGTCCCACATTTGGAGTAACATTTAGAGTTTACCATATTTGCACATAAAATTTTACCCCATTATTCACTAAAATTACACCCAAATATCATTATCTACATTAAAATAAATCAAAACAAAAATAAAAAATAAAAAAGTCAAAAAGGGACCCACCAACTCACTTAATTTATTACACACTCCATCATCTCACTTCATTTATTACACACTCCATCATCTCACTCCACCAACTCACTTCATTTATTACACACTCCACCTCTCACTTCATTAATTACACATTCCACCACTTCCTTAAAATCCGTGCCATAACTAAATATTACTCCCCCCGTTCCATAGTAATAGGGGCATTTTTCCATTTCCGTCCGTTCCATAGTAATAGAGTCATTTCCCTTTTTATTAAAAGTCAACATATTTTTCCACACCTACTTTACTCTCTTTTACTTTTTTCTATCTTCATCTCTCTACCTTTTTCATTTTTCACTTTATTCTCTCTTTACTTAACTCACCTAACACAATTTTTCTTAATCTCCGTGCCGAAAAGTTTTGCCTCCATTACTATGGAACAGAGGGAGTACTACAAATGTGGGACGGAGGGAGTAGTATTTTCAAAACATGGTTTGAAATTATAAATCGAGAGTAGTATTTTCAAAAAATGGTTTGAAATTATAAATCGACAGTTAATTAGCCCTTTATATTTTGAGGGGACCTAGGCATTAAGCACGACATGTGTACTGCATTATACTTGTAGAAAGGGATTTGTACTATTGTACTAAAGCAGTCTTTCTATATAATTTAAGAAAATGAAAAGGACTCCAATTATATTTATTACATTAGTCTTAATAAGAGAATGTACCCGAAGTGAATAGAGATAGACAGTAATTTTAAATGTTACTATTTCACCTTTCTTCCGAAACATAGCTCAAAGGCATCCAATTTCATTTTTGTAACATACTGAATTAATTGTTCAATGCATATAAAAATTTCATATTTGGATAAAATAAGAGAGGAAAAAATTAGGTGATGTTTTTCAAGAAATCAACTAAAAACGCAATTTGCATCCGCAATATTAGACTTTTTGATAGAGTCCATAGTTTCTTTAGTAGTAATTGAAATGATACTAGTAGTATGTATATTATCGACTCCAATAAAATTTGATAAACGATCATACACTGAAGTAGCAATGTTTTAGACTTTAGACATGTGCCAAGGACACAAGCCAGCTAAAATCACACTCGAATTGTTACTTACCAAAAATAATTTAGACACTCCTAGTGTACAACAATTTAACTTTACCCTTTAAAATGGAAGTTTGTTGGCCAAAGATAATGAATTTGTATGGCCGTGTGAAGTTGTGATAATATTACTAAAAATAAGTTGGAAAGTTAATATGTCTTTGATCATGTGCAATGAATCATGATCCCATAAAAACAAGACAAAAATGATTTTGGATGGAGGTGGTGGGCCAGTTTAAACCAAGTACAAGTACAATACAATGATTTGGCTTCATTTGCGTTAATCTGCTGGTTTGGTTTGGTGCCCCTTCACAGCGGAAGACTTATACAAAATAAATAAATTAGACACGGATCTATTTGACTGATTATGCGATTAATCAATTCACATGTTAAACAGATAATTACATGCTAGAACGCAAATAATTCATACTTAGAAAAAGCAAATCCTAAAACATGAATTCTACGGTTTAGGGTTACCGATTTGATTCTCCAAAGAATCGACGATTGCTCGCGCCTTCTCCACGTGATGATCTTCAATACTAGACCACAGATCTTCTGACTGGTTCCCGAACTGTATCTCGATATCAGGGTGGGCTGATCTTATCAAAATACTAGGATTCGAATAAAAAGAAGACAGAAAAATCTCACGGAGGAGAGCTGAGAGAATTTTCGAGCTCCTCTCAAATTAGAGAGGGGGACGAAATTTCATCTAATAATAATCGTGATTCTGTCTCTCCTTTATTCTCCTATTTATATTAAGTTCATATTGGGCCCAGTCAGGGATCTATGGAAGGTTTTGGATATGGGCTTCCCAATTAGCTTTTTACTAATTAAATTGAACCCACAATTTAATACAAGCTTATATTGGAATATTACGAGCAACCACTACAGAAGTAATATTGCACTCCCCATCCAAACCCGAAACTACAAGTAATCCGGGTTTCCATTTTGTTTATTATTTATTTCCCGTGCTTAAGATATAAATGTCCATTAATTAATTAATGTCTGCTATGGACTTAATTAATTAATATCTTATTAATTCCAAGAGTGGACTTAGCAAGAAGCACTTATTTATTATTCATAGAGTAGTAAAACTCCAACTGGCCAGTTTCCCGAATAATAAAACCTTGTTCGAGCTCCTCTTGAGGACATTATCAAACGAGACTCACCTCGTGCGCGATTCAACATAATAGCAATCCTAGCACCGCTAGATATTAATCACCACTACCCAATATATCAGGATTATTGGGTTGCGAAAAACTCGCACCATTTGATAAGTCAAAGTAGTGCATAATCAATACCGTATGCTCAATGCTAACGTATGTAGATTAAGAAATAGTATTTTATCAAGACCTAGTCTTTCAGTAGATAGCACAGTGCTATACCACACCAACGTCATCTTATTTCAGAAAGGCTTAGAAATAATCGGACTGACATTGCAACCTTTCACGATAGGTAGTCTAAGCCTATCTGGGTTGTGAAATTCTTCTTTTTCTTTTGCAAAGCATTGCATAGAACCGACTGTGTTACCTTAAAGTGGACGACGCCCACAACCAGTCTACTAAGCAAAAGACTTAGACTTTGTTTGCTTCTTATACATTTAAATGTTTATAAAACATCTTATAAATGCACAAGCAAACACAATGTAATAATATACTGATTCTATGCGAAACTACTCGAATAATACTGAATTGGGTTAAACGTGGATTATAGAGTTTTACGTATACAAGCAATATTCTATTCGAACGAAACTTGCTCGAAACATGCTTTTCAGTATACCAAACCTAACATAATCAACACTCACATGGTTCAATACCTATTTTATTTATCCCTTCTGAACATCTGTCTCTGAACATCAGTATGCATTATTTCTTTTTTTGTTCATCCCTAAAGTGTATGAACATTTTAATTTTGAAAATTCTCTTCTCTATAATGAGATGAGACTCATTCTCCAATAACAATACTTTAAAAAACTTTCTCTATTTATCCCTCTCTTACTTTACCAATAATGCATTAAAACTCGTGTCAAACCCAAAGTTTATACTCTTTGGGAACAGAGGGAATATAATTTTTTTGTTATAAACAATTATTTCAAAACATACATTTTACGAAGATAAATTAACAAATACACTCATTTAGCTATATCCCTCTTTAAAAAAATCTTATGTAAAGATACATAAATAAAAAAGTTATTGAAGTAATGTGTTATATAAGGAGAATGTAATCAAATGCAAACTCATATATTGTACAAACTCTAAATTATGATTTTGGCCATTAAAAAATATCAATAGATGAAAAAGTAATAGCAGAAAATTTATATCAAACACAGTGTCAAGGTTGATATTGTATTATTAAAATCTTAAAATTTTACAGTATGTTGATATTGTGTTGATGTTGTGTTGACATTGTGTTGAAAAGATACGTAAATGAAAAAGTTATTGAAGCAATGTGTTATATAAGTATTAAGTTATAAATAATATTGTAGTAGATATATAATGGTAATAAAATGTGAGAAAATTTCCATAAAAATTAAAAACTGATTGTGAGAAACATTCCACAAATAATAGCAATGTTTTTCTAGTTTTATCCAGTTAACAAAATTAGTTCATACCATATCCGTTTATGATAAGTTTAACCATTTAATAAGGTAGTAGTACTTAGTAAATTTCATTTTTCACACGTAATAATAATTTTTTTTTTAATATTGACTCTATTTTACTTTACTAATTTTGCATTAGTAATAAAAAACAACATTTTGATTCATGAAATCAACCAACTTAAGCCCCATCTCTTAGATAGCTAGGGGCTCGTTTGATAAGTGGTGTGGGATATGCCCAAGATAGGAAACGATCAAGATTTAGATCCATGTTACGAAACAAATTAATTTTACTTTAATACGTTTGATAAGCTAGTTAAATAATTAATTATTAGTGACTTGTGTTTGATAGTGAATATTAATATCCAAGTAAATAATATATATTTATAAATTTGTCCTTCTAAATTGTATATCTCCATCGGCTGCTAGGAAACAAATTCACCATCTTCATAAACCTAAAAGGGGACATATTGATCAAAATCAGCCATAGCAAAAACACAGCTGTTGTTAGCTTGACTAATGTGCAACAAATTACCATTGAGATCAATAAAATGACAAAAAACTTCGTAGAAAGTCACCTGCTCGAAAACCCTCATATGAGGCGAGCTATAGATCTCCCCCAAAAAGAAACCCAACTCATTTGGCCATACCTCCATTTCAAAATTTTCAACAGTATAATATCATCATATCGGCTTTCCTCTTCTTCGCCGGTGGAACGAACTTTACAAATGAGGAAAAGAAAATATGAGGAAATAAAGGGAGGTACACATTTTTGGATCCAAGAGTGAAAATTTTGGAATAGGTACAGTGCATAAAATAAAAAGATGCGAGTGTGCAGTGGCAATGCAGTGAAAATTTCACTTTCACTTTAACAGTTGGCAGATGTGAGTTGCTTGGAGAAGAGTTGGAGATGGAAGATGAGAATTGGTGCTGGACGAGAAGAATGTGAAAAAAGGGTATAAAAGGGAGTAATATTTTATTTTTGGGTACACAAAATCAGACAGATTTGTATCTCTACAAAATTGTAAGTTACATATCATTTCATTTCTAGTCCATTTCAGCGGGCCGAGATGGGCCATAACAAAAAACAAGAGCTAATGTGGTAGGCTAAATAGACTATCAAACGGATAGAAATATGAAGATACGTATCTATTTCTTGGCATTACTAAGTTATCAAACAAGCCCCTAGTATTTATATACTCTTGTGTTTTGTAAATGAAATCACGGCAGATATTTCTGAAAGTAGGTAAACATTCAAACCATGAAAAGATTTGTAGTTGATGTTGACTACGAAGTTTTCATGATAGTAAACTTACAATTATTTTAGTATTATCACATTCACATGTAGCTGTTAATTGATAGGAGGTTATAATCTACTACTTAATCATATGTGCCACTACATACTCTAATTGGTTGTAGACTGCAGTCTCATCCTATCTTATCTTATCACAATGTGGTATAAAACAACTGTTAGAAACCAATTAATATTGTTTCTTTTCATGGCCCCTCAATTATATTGTTTATTTTTTAATTGCATATGACTTTATATATTCACGATCAACTTGAAGTTTGCTTTAATTTATTTATTTGAGTTTTAACTTTTAAAAATGAAAAAAGGAAAAGGTAAGCAGAAACGTAGAAACTCACTTTTATTCCTTGATCCGAATATTGAGCATCTCTCAATAGTAACACAAATATGTTAATCTTCCTCTAAGTAAACCATAGTAGAATCCACTAGTGAAATGATTCCACAAAGGGGAGCTAAATTACTCAAAACCTCTTAGGTCAACTATTGCTCAAAATTAAAATAGATTAAGCAGCCCTTTGGTTTATTGACAATAATTATTGCTTCTCACTTCTCTTCTACAATTATGCAATTTTTTTGGTCAAAATATTAATATAGTTAGCCATAACGAGAACACACTCATAGTTTTATGAATAAAATAATAGTAGACTAAAATAGTATAATAGAAACAATTTATGCCCGGCCATATATAATACTACTACTAACAAAATACTAACCATAACACATGCGAATATAATAAATTCAAAATTAAATGCTCAATCAAATAATATTTGGAAACCAAAAAGGAATACCAAGAAAATAGAGCATATACTAGTATTATACACCTATATACCCACGATGTCGGTATGTGTGATAATGTACTTAAAACCTTAAAATTCACACAATACGGTAATCAAAAGGGAAATTGCATACAGCTAATGGTGATTTCTGCTCTTTTGTCCTTTACACGTCATAATAGATTCTTACATACGTGGGAAGCGAGTATTCTTTTTGGAATGAGCTGGATTTTAAGTTTTCCCACTAAATCTATTTTGAAAATTAAAAGAAATTTAAACATTAAATATCTATAAATACAAAATAATACCCTGTACAAAAGAAATAACGTACGATCCCTCCCTTACTGTGCTAGATATGTTTTGTCCGTCAAAAAACTCGTAGTAGTACTTGATTACTCTATTTTTTTGCTTAAAAGTATAAGTTGAAAGGAAATCGAATATGTATGATTCTAAAATCAAACACATGATCATTAGAAAACAATACTTTCACATAGAGCAGAGAACATAGAAATATTTAGTTTTTTGTGTGGCTAAATTATACAGGTGACAAGAATTATTAAAAAATAATTTTACACAAACGACTATAAAATATTCCCTCCGTCTCATTTTAGTAGTCCCGTTGACTTTTCTGCACTCATTTTATAAAAATAATAGTAAAAAGTTACAATGGAAATATAGTAAAATAAGAGACATGATAATGTGAAGAAAAGTATTATCTTTCTTTAATGCAAAATATAAGAAGTCCCTGAAAACACTGAATAACAAAATACTAAGAAGAAAGAAAGAAAGTGAGATGTCAAGAGATAGAGGTGAGAGACGTGAAACCGTGAAAGAGAGACTATATAATGAAAAACAGCTGGTTTCGATTGTATACTTTTGTGTTTGAGGCGTTTGGAAAATTGATTGAGAATGACAAATCGTGAAACTAACTTTTAAATTAAAAAGTTATCATGACTTGCTGCAAAATCTTTAAAATAGCGTATAATAAATATGGTACACTTATTTGCTTCTTAACTAGCTACTAGTATGAGTATTATCTCTACTTTTTTATGAACAATATATATGTTGCTGTTTTTTCCTAAACATTAATTCAGCCAAATTGATTTCTAACCGGAGAGGAGTATATAGCATTACAATTACACATGTAGTAAAATTGCAATGTGTGTTAAAAAATATTTGCACGCAAGAAAAATTGATCCCAATAAATTTAGGTGTGGCAGGGATCGCATGACCCCGTCACCGATAGCTTGTAACTTCATTTGACATGTAAAGTTACCGCTGAACCCACTATATGCAGTAGCTCCATCCCTATTTTTTTTTTATTATGGTTCACTTTCATTCTTCAACCATCATAACGACTTATATACAACTTATTTATTATATATTGTACCATTACCTCCCTTCCTACCTCTTTGATATTTTAGGGGTTAACTCTCATTCTTAAACCATGACTTATTTATTATGTTCAATCTCATAAATTCCATTTTTTTTAATTAGACTATAGTAACATTACAAATATTAAATGCGCGATAAATATAAATACGAGTGCAGTGGATTCTTACGTTAAAAAGAGGTACTCCAAAAATGTCAAAAAAGTAACACGCAAAAAATAGTACTAGGTGTTTTGGAATCCAAAATTAGGGCATCGAAAAAGCTGAGTGCATTGGGCAATTTGGGTTTGAATTTGTACAATGTCAACGTTGAGGAATATTTATATATTTTAATTAATGAATTACTCATGGCTGAGAATTTTCTTTATACAGACATCATCATCAACATCAAGCCAATTCGATGGAGAGGATCCAATTCAGAATTTTTTTTTGCACGGATATTGATAGAGTGAAGGCCGCCACAAGAAGAGCACAAGAGGTGCTCAAGTGTTTATGCAGTTGAACAACAGTAGAAAGAGAAAAAAAGGGAACTCGACTTTATTATGAGAACAGAGAAATGAACAATGAACAGAAATCCTCCGCAGAGGCCTACGAAACTAAGTCGTCCAATATACTAGGTTTTCCCAGATGAT
Organism: Salvia hispanica; assembly: GCF_029641045.1. Classification (NCBI taxonomy): domain Eukaryota; kingdom Viridiplantae; phylum Streptophyta; class Magnoliopsida; order Lamiales; family Lamiaceae; genus Salvia; species Salvia hispanica. The sequence continues at coordinate 7,080,413 of NC_142694.1, forward strand.
TTCCATCGTCTAAGGCTTCCCAATATATAGACTTTACAATAACTGAAAAGAGAAATAAGTGCAACAAACTAATCTTCAAATATTAAATAACTATAGTCGAGATATCTGTGTAACTGCTTTCCTTCTTTCCCTCTCCACTTCGCCGAACTACTGGGCCAAACCACCTTCCTATCTCCACGCTGGAAGACCCTCCACGGCGTATCAACTGCGCCGCCGGCCGAAACAGCCTTGTCCTCAAGGCTAAAGTAAGGAAACTGCCCACGCATATCTGAAACGTCCATCCATGTTGCCTCGTCATTCTCACGACCCTGCCACTTGACCAGCACCTGGTCCACGGACTCTCCCTCGCGGACCACCCCTCGCTTTTCCAACACAGTCTCTGGCAGACAAGGGGGCTCGGCCTCCTCAACTGAGTCAGGCAATGTCAGGTCCGGCTCCTCCGTTCCCACCGCTCGTTTTAACAGGGAGGCATGAAAGACCGGGTGGATCCGCGACCCTGCCAGCAAATCCAAGCGATAGGCCGTTCGACCGATTCTCGCCACGACGCGGAAAGGGCCAAAAAATCTAGGAGCAAGCTTCCGGTTCTCGGCCGCGAATAATGAGGATTGACGATGGGGGCGGAACCTCAAGTACACCAAATCCCCCACCGCAAACTCAACGTCTCTCTGGTGCTTGTTCGCGGCGGCGGACATCCGCTGCTGGGCACGCTCCAAGTGGCGGCGGAGCTGGAGCAGTACTTCGTCCCGTGAGCGCAAATGCTCCAAAACTGCCTGGGCGCGCACTTCCCCTGGCAAAAAGTCGTGGAGAGTTGGGGGTGGGCGACCATACACCACCTCAAAGGGGGACATACCAGATGCGGAATGAGTGCTAGTATTATAACAGTACTCCGCCCACGGCAGCCACCTGTTCCACTGCCTAGGTCGATCGGAAGAAAAACACCTCAGATATGTTTGAAGGCAGCGATTTAGTACCTCTGTCTGACCGTCGGTTTCGGGATGATAGGCGGAGCTCATTTTGAGTTTCGTACCTGTTGCCCTGAAGAGTTCTTGCCAAAAGGAGCTGATAAAAATGGGATCGCGGTCGGATACTATGGATCGTGGGATCCCATGCAGGCGAACCACTTCTTTAACGAACGCATCCGCGACCTGCCTTGCTGAAAACGGATGGCGGAGCGCGATGAAATGAGCATACTTCGACAATCTATCAACCACCACAAACACGCAATCTACACCACCAGCCTTCGGGAGTCCCGACAAAAAGTCCATGCTTACGTCGTCCCATACACGCTCCGAAATGGGCAGCGGAGCTAAGAGGCCCGCCGGTGCCTGTGTATCCGCCTTATTTTTCTGGCACGTAGCGCAAGCTGCTACAAAATCGGTGACGTGCTTGACCATCCCAGGCCAGTATACGTTAGACGCAAGGCGGCGATAAGTCCGGAAGGCGTCGACGTGTCCCCCGCTGGGTGTAATGTGGAATTCCGCCATCAATTTCGTCGTCCAAGGGGACTTTGCTGGTATCACAAAACGACCTTTATAGAAAAGGACCCCGTGGTTGAGCGCGTAATGCGCTGCCGCAGGCCTACCCTCCTCCAGGGCAGCCTTGATTTTTGCTAGTGTGGCATCCGACTCCACCATCGACTGGGCCTCCGACCAGTTGATCCATCTAGGCCGTGATAGTGCAGCAAGTTCCACCACTTCGTCATCCCGGCGAGAGAGAGCGTCTGCCGCCCTATTCAGTCTCCCCTCCTTATACACGATGGAGAACTCATAGCCCAAGAGCTTGGCAGCCCAATTTTGTTGAGCTGGGGTGGACAGAGGCTGGGCTAGGAGGTGTTTCAGGCTTCGCTGGTCCGTGCGAACAACAAACCGCCGACCCAGCAGATATGGCCGCCAATGGTGGATGGCCAACACAAGGCCCATCAATTCCTTCTCGTACGCCGATTTAGACAACCATCGTGGCGCCAAGGGCTTGCTGAAGTAGGCTATGGGTTGCTGCTCCTGCATCAAGACAGCACCCAAACCGCGACCCGACGCGTCGCACTCGATGACGAACTCTTTGGAAAAATTTGGGGCGCGTAGGAGTGGTGCCGATGTCAGTGCGGCTTTTAGCTCATGAAAGGCCTTGTTCGCTTCAGCTGGCCATACTCAATGCTTCTTCGGAGTCGGGGTATCGGGTTTCTTAAGGAGAGCTGTTAGTGGGGCAGCTATCTTTCCGTAATCGCGGATGAAACGCCGATAGTAACCCGTTAGGCCTAAAATTCCACGAACTGCTTTCAGCGACATCGGCATCGGCCAGCGAACCACCGCAGATACCTTTGCTGGATCCATCTTCACGCCTTCGGCCGAGACAATGTGACCCAGGTATTCCACATCTTGGCGGCCTAAAAGGCATTTTTTTGGATTAACCACTAGAGAATGGGTCTGCAGAATGTGAAAAACCTGCCGAAGGTGATGAAGGTGTGCCTCCCATGACTTGCTATAGACCAAGATGTCGTCAAAGAACACTAGAACGTGCTTTCTCAAGAGTGGTCTGAAGATGTCGTTCATCAAACTCTGAAACGTAGCAGGCACGTTGGTTGGGCCGAACGGCATGACGAGGAAGTCATAATGGCCTGAATGAGTCCGAAAAGCCATTTTGTGGACGTCGGAGGGTGTCACACGGATTTGATGATACCCCGCCTTTAAATCCAGCTTACTAAACCATTGCGCGCCGTGCAGCTCGTCCAGTAGCTCCTGGATCACTGGGATCGGGTACTTGTCTGGGACCGTGCGTTTGTTGAGCTCTCGGTAATCAACGCAGAAACGCCACGACCCATCTTTCTTACGCACAAGGAGAACTGGGCTGGAGTAGGGGCTCGTGCTTGGTTGAATAACCCCTGAAGCCAGCATTTCAGCCACTAGGCGTTCCATCTCGTCCTTTTGAAGGTGATTGTACCTGTAGGGACGAATCGAAACCGGGAGCGACCCCGGCTGGAGTGTGATCCTGTGATCTGTCCGCCGGCTGGGGGGGAGGGTGCCACTCGGGCAGAGGGCTGCCGGAAAGTCAGCCGTGAGGTCCCGTAGTTGTTGCCTGGCCTGTGCAATTAGATAATCTGCAATTTCAAAATCTGAATTGGGAGAGTCAGTCATGGAACATAGGACCCAACCTTCGTCACTGGCCTCCAAAGTGTGGATTGTTGGAACATATATACTAAAAAGCATTTTTCGAGTTTTTGAATTTGATAAATTGCTTGTATATTGTAAACACTCTTCATTTAATGAGAATAATAAATGTTTTCTTCACACTGTGTATTTTACTTTAATGGGTATTGACCGTATTTAATTATATATTAAATTATATAATTAAAACGCCGGAAAGTAAAATCAGTCTAAGTCTTCTACATTGAAGGTTGGGTCGTGGAACAGGTCATCACAGTAGGTGGCCCAACCGGTACCTTGTAGAAGTAAAACTTTTTCACAACCTAGATAGGCTTTGGCTACCTATCGTGAAAGGTTGCAGTGTCCATCTGAAAGTCGTCTTTACCTTGAGAATGACTAGTGACACTGGTGTGGTATAGCATTGAATGGATCTAAAGTATAGACACGTCTTTGTTGCTATCAACTGTAAGACGATGTCTTGGAGATTTAATATTTCCTAATCTTTGTAATAATATAGGACACACGTTATTTAATCATACGCTGCTTTGACTTATCAATAGGTGCGGGTTTTTTCATAACCCAATATTCCTGATATCTTGGGTATTAGTAATTAATAACTAGAATGGTGTCAGTTTTATTATTACATTGAATCGTGTGCCTGCGCGGTTTGACTATATCCACAAGTGGTGTTCGAGAGAAGTTCTATTATTCAGAAACCCGGCCGGTTTGGATTTAATCCAAGAATAAATAGAAAAGGAAAAGTATATTTTTAATATACATCTCGTACTAGACAAACTCTTGGAAATAAAGATATTAATTAATTTAAAGTCTATAGCAGACTACAAATTAATTAATGGATATAGAAAGTCTTAGACACGGGAAATAATATATTAAAGAGGTTAACCCGGATTGCTTGTAATCATGGATTGGATGGGCGGTCAATATTTCTTCTATAGTGGCACAAGAAATATTCCATTGGCCTTATATTAAATTATGGGTTATAATTTAATTAGTAAAGAAGGTCCAATTAGGGAGGCCCAATCCAAGCCCCATAGATCCCTAACCTAGCCCATCATAAACTCTATAAATAAGAATGTAAGGAGGAGACACACATGTTATCACAAACCCTAGCCTCCACACTTGGCTTTCTTGTCTTCTCCTTCAAGATTCTTATAATTTCTAAGAGATTCCTCCCACAAGGAATTTAGATCTATAGAGTTAAGGGTCATAGGTTAGAAGATCTTTGGTCTTGCATTCATAATCAAGCTTCAAGATCTACACGTGGAGAAGTAGCAAGCCACTTCGATTCTTTGGAGAATCATTGTTGTAAGTATTCAACAACATAATTTAAATTAAATTATGTGATTAATTGCGCAATTATATGTCTCTACATGTTCAAGCATGAAATTGAATCGACCCACATAATCACCTAAATAGATTCTTATGTGGATTTATTTAATTTGCAATTTCCGCTGCGATTATCCCCAATAACTGGTATCAGAGCCATGCTTTTAGGCTCTGATTATGTGGGTTTAATCTTGTTTTTTCAAAATTACATGGATCAATAAAGAATATTTTAGATCTATAAGTGAATACTCTAGATCGGCTAAAGAACATTCTAGATCTATGAATTTTATTCAAGATTGATGAAGAATGTCTTGATCTACAATAGAGTACTCCAAGATCTATTTTAATATAGTTGTTAAATGGAATATTCTAGATCTATAAGAATATTCATAAGAATATTGTAGATCTATGATAGTTTATTCTTGATCTATGTTTATTATGTTCTACGTATGTAGATCTAAATGTTTGAAAAATGTGATGGATGATTGTTTTCATGCTTGCAATATTGCGTGATTGTTGAATCTTGTTGTTCTTCGTTTTATTGTAAACCCACGGGGGTTGACCGTGGTAGATTAGGTTTTGTTTTTCCCTTGTATATTTCCTTTGTAAACAAATGTAATAGTTAGAATACAAAGAAATGTAATACGATGGAGAAAAACAAGACGAAGACGAAGCCGATGAGGAGAAGGCCTAGGCGGCGGCCGAAACCCTAGCGGGCTCGGCCGCACGCAGATCTAGGCGGTGGCGGCGGCTGGCGGCTGGGCAGGCGGCGAGCAGCGGCTGGCGGCAGTCTTGGCGACGGCTTATAGCCGCACGCAGATCGAGACGGCGGCGGAGCAGTGGCTGACGACTGGCGGAGGCTGGGCGGCGGCAGCTGGGCGTGCAGCCTTGGCGGCGGTCGAGACCCCTAGGGTTCGACCGCACGCAGATCGAGGCAGCGGCGGCTGGTGGCTGACGGCGCGGCGGTAGCTCCCGGTGCTCGGCGGCGGCAAGGCAGCCCGATGAAGACGACGGCGGCGCGGATCCCTAGAAGGCGGCGGCGGCTAGTTGTTTTTATTTTAGGGCAAAACCCTAATTAGGGTTTTAGATGGCCCGTTTAATAGGCAAGGCCCAATGTGTGGTCTTGACCTAATTTTTATACCCTAGATATTTGTTTTATTCAAATGGGGTATATATTTTATTTAATCCTTTTTATCCGGAGTACCATGGTTCATGGAAAGGGTAAATTGTGATTCATTTTAATTATATGGTTTTAGACACTTAGTGGTTTAAAATCAAATGATTTATTTGGTTATGTGTGATGTGACAAAGTGTGCAAATTTATTTGCCTATGTGATTTACATCTTATGTGAGTTAAATAATTATTTGCTTGCATGATAATCAAATGAAAACCATTTTAACTAAAAAATGACTAAGCGATAATTACGAACAGTCATGTTGTATATGGTCTCCATAAATGGTATTCAAATGTGAAGTAAATTATATAACATTTCGACCTTTCTTTAGAGGAGTTATGTTATTAGTAATATTTACAGATTTCATAAGATTTGAATAACTAAAATGGTTCTTTTAAATAAAAGGCATGTTTCTGAAGGAATATTGATTCCAATGGGAGCGATATTATCACGAAATGAGCATTATTTAAAAGATGTTAACCATGGTCTTAGAATCTTGTTGAGTGGCGTGCGACCTTTCTTTAGAGGAGTATTCAAAGCCAGATAAGATTTTTGAGGACTAGAATTATGGTACTAGGTTAGGCAATATTAGGCAGCCATGCCATTCTTATGGTCTCTGGACTATCTGTCGGTATTGTGACCAAGAATTTTTTTTAAAATCTAAATAATCCATGACATCCTTTTGGTGCTTGTTTATTTAGCGTTTTAATAGCATATGTGATTTTCGAATGTTTTATGGTTTTTACATTCCTTTATCATGTATGGTTGTGTGATGGATACCTTTTATTTTTCTCAGTCAATATCAATTATGTCACTCAATCCATTATCTGTGATCTTGAAAGAAAACAAACTCGAGGGACCTAACTATGTAGACTGGAAACGTAATTTGGACATTGTCCTTATCGCTGATGATTATAAGTTTGTGCTTGAAACCGATTGCCCTGCAAAACCTGCTGATAATGCTTCTGCGGAAGATAAGGCCGTGTACAATAAGTGGATTAAGGCCAATGAGATGGCGAAGTGCTATATTTTGGCTTCTATGTCAAATGTGCTTCAACATCAGCATCATTCCTACGAATCCGCTTATGAGATCATGGAGAACCTTAGATCTCTTTTTGGGACTCAGAGTCGATCTGCTAGATCTCTAGCGATTAGGAGTCTCATGAATAAGACGATGAAGGAGGGCACGCCAGTCAGGGACCATGTCCTTGAAATGATGCGCCATCTCAATCAAATTGAGGTCTTGGGAGGATCGATTGATCCAGATTCTCAGGTGGACATAATACTCCAAAGTCTTCCGGCAAGCTTTCAACAGTTTAAGGTCAACTATGAGATGACTAAGCAAGACCTTAACTTGGCTGAGCTTCTAACTGAGCTTCAAAACGCTGAAGGCATTTATGCCCAAGCCAAGCAAGCTATGTTGGTTGACCGCGCCTCCAGTTCCAAAGTCACTAGACCTAGGAAGGATGGCAAGGCGGAGCAAGCTGCCAAGGGATTGAAGGCAAGGAAGGGCAAGAAGAAGGTTAAAGCAAGAAAAACTGGAAAGTGTTTCAAGTGTGGTGAAAAGGGACATTGGAAGCCTGATTGCCCCAAGAAGGGTAAAGGTCCAAATGGTCAAGGTAAACACCAAGCTCATGTTCTTGAAACTTACTTAGCAACTGTTTCTACCCATCAATGGGTAGTAGATACGGGGGCAACTTCATGTATGTTTCGATCCCGCTTTGTTGCAGGATTCAAGGAAACTAAGTGAAGGGGAGATCATTGTCCATCTGGGGGATGCTACTAGAGTGGGAGCGATTGCAGTGGGAGCTGTTTATATTCGCTTTTCTAGTAGTAGAGTTTTGGTATTAAACAATGTTTTATTGATACCTTCGTTTAGAAGGAACTTGATTTCTGTTTCTAAACTGGTTTTTGACGGATATTCTATTTCTTTCAATGATGCTTGCATTATAAGGAGAGATGATTATTTTATCTGTCAAGGTATCATGGATAATAACTTGTATACTATACGCTCTACGCATCAAGTTGTTGAGTCGAATAACATATCTGTTTCTCGCAAGAGAAAGACTTCACCACATGATATGAATGATATGTACTTATGGCATCTAAGGCTTGGGCATGCCAATCCGAGAAGGATCCAAAAGTTGGCGAGCCTTGGCTCAATTGAGGGACTAAGCTTAGACCCTTTTCCAACTTGCGAATCCTGCTTGGAAGGCAAGATGACCAAAAGATCCTTTAAGATCAAAGGAAATAGAGCCAAGAAAGTACTAGATCTCATTCACTCGGATGTGTGTGGTCCATTCCAAATTCAAACTAGGGGAGGCTATGTATATTTCATCACCTTTATTGATGATTATTCAAGACTAGCCCAAGTCTATTTGATGCAACGCAAATCAGAATCTTTTGAAAAAATCAAACTATTCAAGGCATTTGCAGAAACGCGTCATAGTAAGACTATGAAAGCCTTACGATCTGATCGAGGAGGCGAGTATCTTAGTGATGAATTTTTGGGCTACTTAGCGGAAGCTGGGATTGAATCCCAACTGACTGCATCTGGCACTCCTCAACAAAATGGAGTTGCGGAAAGGAGAAATCAAACATTTCTTGAAATGGTTCGATCAATGATGTGTTATGCTCAGTTGCCAAAATTCCTTTGGGGGTTTGCGCTAGAAACAGCGTGTTATACCCACAATAACTTACCTACAAAGTCAGCGCCCAAAACACCTCATGAGTTGTGGACTGGGCGTAAGCCCAACCTAGAACATCTCAAGATATGGGGTTGTCCGGCGCATGTGCTGGTTAAAGATCCAAGTAAATTGGACTCTCGCACAGAGGTATGTTTGTTTGTGGGATATGCCAAAGGAACAAAAGGCTATGAATTCTATAGTCCTCAAGACAATAAAGTATTTGTAAGCACAAATGCAAAGTTCTTGGAAGAGGAGTATATTAAGAATCAAAAACCCAGAAGTGTAATCACTCTTGAAGAAATGAGAGATGATGACGTTCCAATTACACAAGACAAAACTCCACAAGAAAATATTGCACCACGTAATACAACTTCTTCTACTCCTACGATTGTAGAGCCTCGTCGTAGTGGGAGGGTTTCAAAAGAACCGGAAAGGTGGATTGGTCTGGGAGAGTCTTCAGACTCAGCTTCCGGACATCTAGAACCTGACCCCTGGAACTACAAAGAAGCAATAAATGATTTGGATAGTCTCAACTGGATTGAGGCAATGGATTCCGAATTACAATCAATGGAGGATAAGGACGTTTACGACCTTGAAAACCTACCCGAAGGCTGCATTGCCATTGGGAGTAAGTGGGTATTCAAGCGTAAACGAGGTCCGGATGGGAAAGTTAAATTGTTCAAAGCTAGATTAGTGGCAAAGGGTTATACCCAAAGAGAAGGCATCGATTATGATGAGACCTTCTCACCCGTCGCTATGCTTAAATCAATTCGGATTCTCCTATCCATCGCAGCCTACATGGACTGGGAAGTTTGGCAAATGGATGTCAAGACCACCTTCTTGCATGGTAGTCTTGAGGAAACCATTTACATGAAACAACCCGAGGGCTATGAAATTAAGGGCAAGGAGCACATGGTGTGGAAGCTTAAAAGATCCATTTATGGACTCAAGCAAGCATCCAGAGCATGGAACATGTGCTTCGATAAAACTGTTAAATCATTTGGTTTTGATCAGTGCCCAGAAGAGAGTTGCGTATATAAGAAAGTTGAAGGTGCAAATGTGGTGTTCTTGGTACTTTACGTGGATGACATCTTACTAATTGGAAACAATAATAAGATGTTGTCGTCCGTAAGAAACTGGTTGTCTACCCAGTTTGAGATGAAGGACTTGGGAGATGCGGGATACATTCTAGGAATCAAAGTGATCAGAGATCGCAAGAAAAGAATGTTGTGCTTGTCTCAAGAATCCTACATCGATACTATACTACAACGTTTTAGCATGGAAAATTCCAAGAAAGGTTTCGTTCCTTTCAGACATAGAATTCATCTATCAAAGGAGATGTGTCCTACGACACATACAGAGATAGAGGACATGAAAAAGGTTCCATATGCCTCGGCAGTTAGAAGTCTCATGTATGTTATGTTGTGTACACGACCTGATATATGCTTTGCCTTAGGCATGGTGGCTAGGTATCAGTCGAACCCTGGCCAAGGACATTGGACTGCAGTAAAGAATATACTCAAGTACCTGAAGAGGACTAAAGAGTATGTTCTAGTTTACAAGGCATCTGATCTATGTCCGATGGGGTACACGGATTCAGATTTTCATTGATCGTGATTCGAGGAAGTCTACTTCTGGTTATGTGTTCACCTTGGGAGGTGGAGCCGTTATATGGAAGAGTGCAAAGCAGAAATGCATTGCGGACTCGACCATGGAACCCAAGTATGTAGCTGCTTCTGAAGCTGCAAAAGAGGCTGTATGGCTCAAGAACTTCCTAAAGGAGTTGGGTGTGATTCAGAGTTTGCCCAAGAGCATCACGGTATATTATGATAACTCTGGAGCTGTTGCAAACTCAAAGGAACCACGATCCCATAAGGCAAGCAAACACATTGAGAGGAAGTATCACATCATTCGGGAGATTGTACAGAGAGGTGACATACAAGTAGTCAAGATTGCAACAGAAAACAATCTTGCTGATCCTTTCACGAAAGCCCTCTCGGGTGGGACGTTTGATCGTCATATGGAAGGGATAGGTGTTAGATGCATTAAAGACTCAGACCTGCTTTCTCTATAAGTGGGAGAAATTGAAGAAAATTGACAGTAGTATACTCGAAAGCATGTTTTGAGTATAAGTGGGAGATTGTTGGAACATATATACTAAAAAGCATTTTTCGAGTTTTTGAATTTGATAAATTGCTTGTATATTGTAAACACTCTTCATTTAATGAGAATAATAAATGTTTTCTTCACACTGTGTATTTTACTTTAATGGGTATTGACCGTATTTAATTATATATTAAATTATATAATTAAAACGCCGGAAAGTAAAATCAGTCTAAGTCTTCTACATTGAAGGTTGGGTCGTGGAACAGGTCATCACAGTAGGTGGCCCAACCGGTACCTTGTAGAAGTAAAACTTTTTCACAACCTAGATAGGCTTTGGCTACCTATCGTGAAAGGTTGCAGTGTCCATCCGAAAGTCGTCCTTACCTTGAGAATGACTAGTGACACTGGTGTGGTATAGCATTGAATGGATCTAAAGTATAGACACGTCTTTGTTGCTATCTACTGTAAGACGATGTCTTGGAGATTTAATATTTCCTAATCTTTGTAATAATATAGGACACACGTTATTTAATCATACGCTGCTTTGACTTATCAATAGGTGCGGGTTTTTTCATAACCCAATATTCCTGATATCTTGGGTAGTAGTAAGTAATAACTAGAATGGTGCCAGTTTTATTATTACATTGAATCGTGTGCCTGCGCGGTTTGACTATATCCCCAAGAGGTGTTCGAGAGAAGTTCTATTATTCAGAAACCCGGCCGGTTTGGATTTAATCCAAGAATAAATAGAAAAGGAAAAGTATATTTTTAGTATACATCTCGTACTAGACAAACTCTTGGAAATAAAGATATTAATTAATTTAAAGTCTATAGCAGACTACAAATTAATTAATGGATATAGAAAGTCTTAGACACGGGAAATAATATATTAAAGAGGTTAACCCGAATTGCTTGTAATCACGGATTGGATGGGCGGTCAATATTTCTTCTATAGTGGCACAAGAAATATTCCATTGGCCTTATATTAAATTATGGGTTATAATTTAATTAGTAAAGAAGGTCCAATTGGGGAGGCTCAATCCAAGCCCCATAGATCCCTAACTTAGCCTATCATAAACTCTATAAATAAGAATGTAAGGAGGAGACACACATGTTATCACAAACCCTAGCCTCCACACTTGGCTTTCTTGTCTTCTCCTTCAAGATTCTTATAATTTCTAAGAGATTCCTCCCACAAGGAATTTAGATCTATAGAGTTAAGGGTCATAGGTTAGAAGATCTTTGGTCTTGCATTCATAATCAAGCTTCAAGATCTACACGTGGAGAAGTAGCAAGCCACTTCGATTCTTTGGAGAATCATTGTTGTAAGTATTCAACAACATAATTTAAATTAAATTATGTGATTAATTGCGCAATTATATGTCTCTACATGTTCAAGCATGAAATTGAATCGACCCACATAATCACCTAAATAGATTCTTATGTGGATTTATTTAATTTGCAATTTCCGCTGCGATTATCCCCAACATGGATGTCACTAGCAGAGCACTCTCGTCGCGTTAGAGTGGGGTCCCCCTGCAACGTGATTTCCCGCCCTTTGACCGGAAATTTCATATATAACATGTCCCAATTGGCCATGACATCTCCCAACGATCGCAACCATGAGACTCCAAGGATTATGTCAATGCTTCGCAGCGGAAACACGTAGCAGGAGACGAGGAATACTTCCGATGTCAACCGCAGAGAGATATTCTGGCAAATGCCTGCTGTCATAACCTGCGATCCATCGCCCAGCCTCACCGCAAAAGGTTTGGTCGGCGTCACCTGCAGCTTTAAATCCCGGGCTACCCTATCTGATATGAAGCAGTGGCTTGCGCCACTATCCACCATCACCAAGAGCTTGGTGTCGTTGAGCGAACCAAAAATCTTCATGGTCTGCGAGGTATCTAGGCCATTGAAAGACAACTCCGACAGACGTAACTCAATCTCTGGCTCCGCCCCCACCGTTTCCTCGGGTGTTGCCTCGTCCCACACACCCTCCTCCTCATCAAAAACCAGCACATTCAATGTCTTAGGTGGCAACGATGTGTTGGGCCGAACTTGAGACCGCATTTGAAACAGGTTCCTGCTGCCAAGTGTTTCTTATATTCCTCCGAGGACATCTGTCGAAAGTTACGTTGCTGGTGTCGGTGGGGCCCTGTCACCGATTGGGCAGAGAAAGATGAGGCGGCCCCTTTCTTGAATGACCTGCCGGTCCCCGATGCTTGTGGGTTCGTCGAAACGGTGCCTATCGGGTATTGAGGGGTCGGGGGTGGATTTCCAGCCACCTGATCGACGTCCAATGCGAATTGGACCGCATCAGCATAGTTGGTAATTTTCGCCGCTTTCATCTGCATCCGAATTTCAGGTCGAAGTCCCGCCATAAAGAACCCTAAGTACTGATGGTAAGCTAAATCAGGTACTGAGGCAAGGCGGGCTTCGAAATCCGCCACGAACTCAGCGAGGGTGCCTGTGTGCCGTACCGCTGCAAACGCCTCGTACTCGTCCACCGCGCCATTATTCCCAAAGCGCTTCATCAGTTCCTGAACAAACTGATCCCAGCCCAGGGTGGGGGTACGTTTGATTAACAACTGGTACCAAGGCAGGGCCGGGCCTGCCAAGGCGACCATAGCCACACTCACCCGCTTCTCGGGGGTCGTAGCAGACACCAAGAAATACTGCTCAGCCCGCGCTAACCATGCGACTGCCTCTGTACCGTCAAACGTGGGCATGGTGAGGGACGAATTTCCTCCTGAGTTTGGTGTAGGTGTGCCTCCATGTGTGGAGGATCCGGTGCTGGTGGATCCAGTATCGTGGGTTGACGTTCCGGTCGTCAGCGCGGCCCGTACCTCCTTAATGAATAACTCCAGTTGAGACCCAATTGCCGAAACGCGTTCATCTGTCGTCCGGAATTGGGTCTTCAGTTCATCCACCGTTGTCCGCAAGGTCTCAATCCCCTTCTCAAATTCACCAGCTGCCTTCTCTAACCCATCCAGTCGCGAGTCCGTCCGCGTCATTTGTTCACCGCACCAATTGATAGAGTGAAGGCCGCCACAAGAAGAGCACGAGAGGTGCTCAAGTGTTTATGCAGTTGAACAACAGTAGAAAGAGAAAAAAAGGGAACTCGACTTTATTATGAGAACAGAGAAATGAACAATGAACAGAAATCCTCCGTAGAGGCCTACGAAACTAAGTCGTCCAATATACTAGGTTTTCCCAGATGATTTCCATTGTCTAAGGCTTCCCAATGTATAGACTTTACAATAACTGAAAAGAGAAATAAGTGCAACAAACTAATCTTCAAATATTAAATAACTATAGTCAAGATATCTGTGTAACTGCTTTCCTTCTTTTCCTCTTTACTTCGCCGAACTACTGGGCCAAACCACCTTCCTATCTCCACGCTGGAAGACCCTCCACGGCGTATCAGATATATAAGTAAATAATTGGACTAAAGGTCCTTAATTATTTTTATTTTCTTTTTAAAAATTTTTGAAGATGAGACTTTTAATTAGTCTTTACTTAGTTCTTATTTTCTTGCAACCAAATATACTCGAATTTATATTTAGCAACCAAATATACTCGAATTTATATTTAATAAATCATGTTTATTTTGTTTATTTTTCATTCTTTCGTTTGTTTTTACAAATTATGAATTACTATGAACATTGCCACACCTATGTTATTCATTCATTAATTTCAGCTGCATTATTGACAAAAGGATTGATGTGATGTTACTCTGAGAACTTATCAACACCTATGTTTTTAGTAATTTGTTAGTTGTGTCAAAACTAAATTTCAATTCTAGCAGGCAATACATATTTGATTATTGAGACACCATGCCGCACTAAATTTTTATAATTATGATTGGGTACATATCACATTGCATTCTATTTCTAGCGACTTCGATGCATAACATTCAAAAGCCTATTGTAGGAGTTTCGAGTGCATAATTGAATTATTTTTTTCAGAGACTAATTAATACTAGTAATATATAGTATTCCAAAAATAAATAATGTAGAAGAGTTAAAAAAGTAATCAGTGTTTAAAAGAGTTAAAAAAGTAATCAGAGTTAAATAATAATATTAACACGCGGACACTAGCTCCCTCACAATCGTGGAGAAATCATGAGGTATCCACTTTGATTATGTATAAAAGGGTCGAGTAGCAAGGACCGATCTCATCGTTGGTTGAATAGGAAAACTCTATTAAATTTGGCTTTTAGAGCTATTGCTGATCTCACGGTGTGATAATTTTGCCCCAAATATCTGATGTTGTTTACTTTCATTTTCGACTATCGTCGTTTGCTTGTGACAATTGGCACACTGCATCTATCTTTAGAAGACGGTGAAAACTTCTACTCCCTCCGTTCCTTCATAATTGAGTCATTTTTCCATTTCAGAAAGTTCCCTCGTAGTTGAGTCATTTCCATTTATAGTAACTTTTTCCTCTTTCTTACTTTACTCTCTCTTACTTTATTCACTTTTTACTTTATTCTCTCTACCTTTTTCTCTTTCTTACTTTTTTATCTATTTATTTAATACATTCAACATTCATTTATTAAACTGCATGCTGAAAAGTTCCGCCTCAATTATGAGGGAACGGAGGGAGTACTTATTGCGTTTGTCTCCATAAATTCTGTTTATAAGAGAGTATGGTGTGATTTGATGACACTCACTCACTCACTTAGTCACTTTGAAGAGACCAAGACAGAAAAGTGGAAGGTTCTTAGCTTACTTTTGTCTCGTGGGATATCACCATTCCATCTGCATTTCACAATAATTTTTGTCCTCTTTTGCTCGAGATAAGATGGCACTCCCAATTTTATCAATTTGTATAATAATTGGAAGGGGACAAAATAGTGGTTGTCTTTTCCCATTTAATTCATGCACCAATTAACTCCAATTTCTTGGGGAAAAAAATTAAATAACAAATAAAGTTCTTAAAACTTGGTACTACAACTAGTAAAGTAAGGAAGAAGAAAATAATTAAACCTAACCATCTTGCACAAGCTCGAATTTTATACATGGAAATAAGATGTAGATAAAACAATTATAAATCCATCACCGTTATTCGTTCCATAGATATTACTATTAACCCTATATTTCAGGTCCCAAAAATGAACAGAAAATATGTTTAACCAATATTGTATATTTCTAATGGACATAGGAGTCCACAAATGTGTTCAATATCTAAATTTGGATGATTGAGGTTCATCTAATTTACTCCACTATTTATAATAACCCCATGTGAAATTCTTATGCTAGTCACATTCTTCACACACATCAATTTATAGCCGTAAATGGTAGAAATAGCACATCATCTTATCAAATATGGGTATCCAAAATGAAATGAAAGATGTGAAGAAGTTAGTGTGGAAATTAATGAAATAAAAGGGGACCAAGAAAAGAAGAAGGTATGATGAAACAGTGGTGGAGATAAGGATCGATCGTTATCATATTAGGCCTATTTTATATTTAAATCTTTAGTACATGAGAACAATTTGGTGGCACCACAATACTTTTTATGGAGAAGGACCTTGAAATTGATAATTTGTTTATCGTATTTTTTTTTATTTACCAAGGCTATTCACTGGCGGATTCGATAATGAGCGAGACAGTTGACCCAACTATTTAAGGTCGCTTCATACCCAACTAAATGGTTAGTCGATCAATCATCTGATAAAGGATGAATGAGTCTTATACCACTCGATCACACCCCTTGAGTTTTATTTGTCATTTTTGTATCTTGTAATAATAGATCAAGTCTATTTAATTAAGAATATAGTAGTAGCTGGGAAGAGATGACTAACAAAGAAACATAATCCCATAGAATTTTGTCATTTTTGTATCTTGTAATAATATATCAAGTCTATTTAATTAAGAATGTAGTAGTAGCTGGGAAGAGATGACGAACAAAGAAACAGAATTCAATAGAATTTTTTCATTCCTTTCCAGCAAGGATAATTAGATGTACTGTAATATCGAACTCAATAACAAATTTGGTGCAATTTCATTTGCCTACAAAAATAACTGTGCATAAATTCCATATACTTCATTATCTTGTGTTTTATCAATCTATGACCAAATGTCCTATTTTAATTTGATAGTACAAGTTTAAAAGTGTACCAACAAAAGCAAAATAAAAAATAAAAAAAAATGTAAATCTTAGTTTTAAAAGTATAATATTAAATTTATAATAAAATAAATTAATGAAATATGATAATTCATTTATTAAAACTAATAAAAAAAATACTTATTTCATCCCACTTTGGGAGTCTTAGTCACTTCTCTCTCTCACTTTACAATTTCTCCACTTTACTATTTACTAGTATCATTTTTATAAAACGAGTGAAGAAAAGTGACTGAGACTCGGAAAGTGGGACAGAGCGAGTATTTAACCATAAATATCTTAAAATAGCAATATGAAACATTTAATAGGCAAAGATAGTATTATTCAAAATGATTAATACTATTGTAATATTATTTGCATTAATTTTTTTGTTTTATGTATGTTTTGTTTAGTTATTATAAGTACAATAAAAAGTAATTTATGCAAATCCTTTTTGTTTAATCACGGTGACAAGTTAATAAAATATTTACAGAATATTCTTTTTCTTTGAGAATATTCATATTAGCGCAACATATGCAAATCTTTGAATAGAAACACTTGGCACTAAATCTGCGGCACCTAATAGTACTCTAGTCTCTAGCTATTTATTCCAAAAAAATTTACCGCTTTCTTAATTTCTATAGAATTTTATACTGTATAGTTTTATTTTATAATGTTAAGTGAAGAAAAAAAAAGAAAAGAAAGAAATCAGAAATAATTTTTTTTAATATTTAGTGATGAATCATCTTAGTTAACTCAATTAAAAAGAAAAATGGGTCATGACTGAATAGTGGAATAGAGGGAGGCAGGGAGCCCTTACAATTATGGGATTTGGCATAACTTTAGCATATCCAGACCATGAAGTTAGGAACTTAAAAAATTAAATCAATATTAGTAATATTTTGCTGATATTCTGTCTTTAGTAAATAGGAAATTCGATAAAGAGCTCAACGCCTCAACCACACTAATTAAATAAAATCTCCAATTTATAAAAGAGACGCTGATTTAGCCAATCTTGCAAAAAAAACAAAAGTATATATACGACTAGAGAAAGGCCATTCTTAGTCTGAGAAATTAGTTCTACAGAATGAAATCCAGAAATAATAACGGGGAAAGCAAAAGGCAAGTTTCACAAAATGGCATTATATGCTTGAAAGTTGTATCCTTAGTTGATCTTCGCCCTTGAGAAGTCCATTTCTGGGTGCTGCAACATAAACAATTTTTCAGTTAGTAAAAAGGTCGAGAGAACAAAACAAAGTCACAAAACAAAATAAACACAATGGTCACCTCTGCCATGAACTTCTTCAACAACTCTTGCTTCTGCATCTCATCACTTGTTGGGAGGCCCATTTGCTTCTGACGTTGGTCAAACTGAAGAAGGAATTTCAGGATGGGAAACAGTCAAATCACACATTCTAAGGAGATCTTGGACAAATGAGAAGCATAAGGATAATGGCCCAACAAAACACAACAAAAAAAGCTAACAAAAAAATTATCCCCACAGGCATTCAGCAATTATGAAAAATCAACTATAACATGGTGTGAAGAGGAGATTTGAGATCTCATGTGCCACAAACAGAGTTGCCCTCCATTTGGTTTGAAAAGAAGCATTGGAGGGATGCTGTTTCCTCAATAAGATGTTCTTCCTCATTCTCCATCATCAATTTCATTGTCTTAATTTTCAAACTTCATGCAATAAGTGCTTTGGCTTTATAGTATAGAGGAAAGAAGTCCAATAGTTGCTTACTTTTCTTTCTATCCTTATTCATACTAGTAGTATATTGTTTCATAAAAGGTTGCATCTAAGAAGTCTTATTCATCAGTAGGCCAGAGCGAAATAAGTGTACCATGGACTGAAGAATCTAAATTATATCAGAGCAGAGATAACTAATCAAGCAAAGACATAAGCCTTTGGACAGATGCAAGCACCAACAATGGAAATAGATTTAACATCGACTATATACACCAAAGAACCAGGAGAAAGGAATCAAGGGAATTGCTCGAGTCTTACCATCATTTTTTCCACAGTAGAACGAGTCTCCGGATCCAGATCACCTAATTTGCTGTTTTCCGGTTCTACCTTCTGAGTATCAATCTCGGGCTCACCCTTCGCCAAATACTTCCACCATTCCATGTGGTCTTGTTTGGTAAGCAGAATGGAGACAGTTTTTTGGTCCTCTGAACATTTGAATAATAAATTCAGCAATAACATATGGTTTCCATGAAAAAGGCTTAAAAAGTAGTAGGATGAAATAAAAACAACATCTTATGTCTAATTGCAAAGTTCAATAAACGTACCTAAACTCCAAAAACAGTCATCAACCTTGACAGAATTGAATAGTTCAGCCTGCAGATACAAATAACTTAGTGAGAACTTATAGTACACTGACCAAAACAAAAGGCATCATATACAATGGAAATAGCAGAGGTCCCATGTGGATGAATTAAGACAAAGAAAGAGTCTTGCACACTCACATCAATAACTGGCGGCTGGCCTTTGACCCCAACTTTCAGATGTTTCTTCTTGATTTCACACACAATAAATCTTGATTTCGTTCCAGGTGGCACAGGAACATAAATGTTAACCTCTTGTAGAGACTGACCCCAAGAGTATGTATCCATATCAAGACCGTTCAACTTGTTAGGAGCTGCTTAGAGACAATTACCAGTTAGAACATATTCCCTCAACAACAATATAGTCATCTGAATATCATAACAGTGGCAAAGAGGGAAAAAAAGTTCAAATTTCAGCACCCAAACAGAAGAGTGCACATCATCATATTGTAACACTAAAACATCGTGTACTGAATTTGATAAAAAAACTGAATCATGTGGCATTATTTTTCTAGATTTCGAAAGATACAATAGATCCAATGAACCCAAAGTTCAGCTTATCTCGCATTACAATTAGTATCCTTTTGTGACCTGTGATCAGTACAGAATTGTACTTTACAACTAAAAGTGTCTCTTTTAACATCTTTATAGGAAATAAAAATTCAGTCTTGAAAAAAAAAATCCCAGTTGCTTGTTTTAGATACAGGGATAATGCAACCCTCAAACAAGATTCAATTTTAATACTACTACAAAGCAGCAAAAGAAATTTAGTACGCAAATAAAGCACACATTTTTTCCAATCAAATTGAATTCTCATAAGTATGAACGCCAAACTCATAATTGCATAAACACTACATCTAATTCAATAACATTTAAATAATATCACCATAAATAAAACTAAAAGACAAAAAGGAAGGAACAATAAAGATCAATGAGGCATACCTCGAGGCCCCTTAGTCTCTTCTTCAGGTTTACTTTGTGCTTCCTTATTCACCACGGCCTCCTCTTTCACCTTCACAATCTCTTCCTTCTTCACCGGGGCAGGGGCCGGGGCCGCCTTCTTCTCTGCTTCCTTCTTTTTCCTCTCCTCCCCCTCCAACTTATCCTTCACCATCCTCACCACCGCATTGATATCCCTCGTCAGCGAATCGCTCTTGAACAGATCGCTCTCCCTCGCGACGAACTCAAACGCCTTCTCCAGAAACCCCAACGGATCAGAGGGGTCGAGGGCAGCGTTAAAAGGCTTCGCCACCGAAGACGACGACGGCTTCTTGTGATCTTGCTCTTCGTATTCGGAGAGAATCGCCATTGATTAACTGGTTGCTGGAGAAAAAATAGGAGCTTTAGGGTTTTTTATGAAGTTGAACAAAGATTTAGGGATTTTAGAGAGCTAATTTGATTATGATTGATACATTGTGTGTTGTTTATATAGACCGTGGATGAGAGAATTCCAGAAGACCTTGTATATGGTAACAATTGCCAGGAGGTCCTTCAAGTTTTATAGAATTACATTGAATCTAATTCGGTGAATTTTTCAAGGATTCGTAGATTAATTAGCAAGATATATAATGATATATATGGAAAAGATTCAATCTTTTAGTCAACAAAATAGTGAATGGTAATATTTCATTCGTCACGCTTTCCATCTAATAAAATTGCAAGGAGGTCCTTGAAGTTTTATAGAACTACATTGAATCCAATTCGGTGAAATTTTCAAGGAATCGTAGATTGATTAGTAAGATATATACAGTGTAAAGGAAAGATTCAATCTTTTAGTCAACAAAATTAGTGAATGGTAATATTTTATTCATCACGCTTTCCATCTAATAAAATTTCCTATAATCTAAAACATAGTACTAGTTGGCTATTTCACAATATTATGTCATAATCTTTATAACCAATTTTAAATTTCAAAACTATACTAATAATTTACTAGTAACGATAGCCACTAAAATTTCACAATACTAATAATTCATTCATCACTTTCCATCTAATAAAATTTCCTATAATATAAAACAGATTTGGCTATTTTACAATATTATTTCATAATCTTTATAACCTTTTTCACATTCCAAAATTATAACTTCCTTGGTGTCTTTACTTGTCACTAATTTTCTTTTAAGTTCACCCGTCAATATTTATCACAGTTACTTTAAAATATTTTTTGTAATAGATCTCACATTTCACTAATTCATTTTTACTCGGAGTATTTTATAAAACTAGTATTGTTATCATGTAAAAGTATAATTCACATTTTTGAACTTATTTTCTATTTCACATTTTTTAAAACAAGTGTTAGTCTATAATGGTGAATTGGAGGGAATACAAAGAAAGTAACAATAGCTACTAATTAAAGTATTCAGATTTGTTTTGCCATATCTCGGAGTAAAAATTTCTGGACTTTTCCAGTAGACGTCTTGGGCAGGTCCGGCAAGAACACCACCAACCTAGGCACCATGAAAAGCGGCATCCTCTCCTTACAGAATTCCCTTATCTCCTTCTCTGATGGCTTCTCGTGAGCCTCCTTCAAGCTCACGAACGCACACGGCGTTTCACCCCAGTACTTACACGGCCGTGCCACCACAGCTGCCTCATGCACGGCTGAGTGACTGTAGAGAATGGCCTCCACTTCAATGCTGCTAATATTCTCTCCGCCGCAGATGATGACATCCTTGGACCTATCCTTCACCTCCAAGTATCCATCTTCATGCATCACGCCCATGTCTCCTGTCCAAAACCATCCATTCTCCTTCATACACCGCGATGTTCCCTCTTTATCATTCAAATATCCCAACATCAATGTGCCTCCTCTCAGCACCACCTCCCCAATCGTCTTGCCGTCGCGACCCAAGCTCTCGCCAGTGTATGGGTCCACCACATCCACTTCGGCAGAGCAAATAGATCCCACTCCTTGCCTTGCCTTCAACCTCGCTCTCTCCGACCCTATTAATAGTTACAATAGGGAGATGATATTTATACAAATTGAAAAACTCGAGAAATCTTAAATTTTGGTCAAATTTGAAGAAAAATCACTGTATGCATATATAACCCGAAATCTGTATATACATGTTGTCCAGAGAGTATTTACCTGGCAAATGGTCCCATTCTTTCTTCCAAGTGCACATCACAGCATGGCCTCCCGTCTCAGTCAGTCCGTACCCATGACTCACAATGAACCCCAACGACTCAGCCCGCTCAAGCAACGCCGCAGGCGGTGGCGCTCCGCCTGTTAAGACATGGACTGGAGCGGTCAATGCGCTCCCTGTGTAGTTGCTCAGCATATTGAGCACCACCGGCGCGCCGCCCATGTGCGTCACTCCGTACTCCTCCAGAGCCTGGTAAACAGACGGGGCATCCACGCGGCGGAGGCACACGTTGACGCCTCCCACCGCCGCCAAACCCCATGGAAAACTCCACCCGTTGCAGTGAAACATCGGCACTGTCCACAGGTACACCGCCTGCTCAGGCACGCAGCACTGGAACAGCATGTTGACCGACTGCAGGAAAGCGCTACGGTGGCTGTGCACCACCCCCTTGGGCGCGGCAGTCGTGCCGGAGGTGTAGTTCAGCGCGATCGGGTCCCACTCGCTGCGGGGCCGGACCCACTCGAACGCCGCGTCACCGTTTTCCACCATGATCTCGTAATCATGATCAAACGAATTTTCGGTATAGCTATATTCTTGGTCTTCGATGAGGACTAATATCGGGCGGGGAAGATGCGGCGGAAGCAGCGAAACAGCTTCCCAGACAAGAGATGCGAACTGTGAGTCGACGAACACGAGCTTGGAGTCGCAGTGGCGGAGCAAGTTGGAGATGTTGTTGGCGTCGAGGCGGGTGTTGATGGTGTTGAGGACGGCGCCGGCCATGGGAACGGCGAAGTGGAGCTCGCACGTGGCGGGGATGTTGGGGGCCACCACTGATACGACGTCGCCGCGGGTGATGCCTAGGGCGGCGATGGAGGATGCGAGTTTGAGGCATCTGGTGCGGGTCTCGGACCACGTGCGAGTGATGTCTTTGTGGATAATGGAAGGGCAGTCGCCGTAGATGACGGCGGCTCTTTCAAGGAAGTGCATAGGAGTTTGATTGTTTGTTGCTGATGTTGGTTGTACGTTTCCGAGTTTTGGAGGAGATGAGTTGTTGGAGAGGTGAGGCGGTGTTATTGAAGCATGGATTGTACGTTGTTTCCGTGGGTGTATTGATTGAGGCGGTTGCTGCCATGGAAGAAGCTCAAGAAACGGTGTGAATTGTTGGAAGGATGGAGAAGAAGAATAGTGTCTTGAGTTAAGGTGTGTGTGCACAAGAGTATTCATTATTTATGCAGACACGTTAGTTCGTTGGTGAGAGAGGAGGGTATATATAATTCGTGATTGAGCAGATGGAATTCATAGGGTCGAACACAGTGAGTTAGACCATAGCTGTTGGGGGAAGGTAGAGGTTGCGTGACCGCCATTGCTATTAATGAATGAACAAAGAACATAAGTGAACCTCAACCTCAAAGGATTGGTCAACCATTTGTTCGTCATCGCATAGGCTACATGGCGCATATCCTTAATTAGATACATGGGTGGTGTGACATAGTACATGCAATTAGATGTAATCCACAATGCATATCGGCTCTTTGCTTTGTTCAATACAGTGTATTTTGAAGCATGCAAATATGTGAGAAACAGTTGTAAGATTATAAAATGGTAGTACTCCATATTTATCAACATGCACAAACTATTATGAATATTGTGTTGTGGTTGGATAAAGTCCACCCCTCCACGTCAAATTTGAAATTCAATTAGAGATCAGTGATTAATTCAGTAATAATGATAACAATAACAATAATAATTTGTAAGATATATATTCAACCTATCATGGAGTCAATGACGGACCCAGGTGGGGTCGGCCGACCCCATCGGCGGTCCGTCAATACCTCCGAGAACCTCACAAAATCACCCGTCGACCCAGCACTGCATCAGTTTCGACCCCACACTTTGGCTGCTTCGTGTCCACGGAAGAGAAATGAGGAAGAGAATTTGAAGAAAAAAGATTTGGAGAGAGGTAAATAGTCTCATCAAAGAGAAAAAGCTTCATGAGAAAATTGAAAAAGAAGAAAGTTGCAGAAGTTCAAAAAGACGAAGAAGAAAGTGACGCACCACCGTAAATTTGTTTGAGTAAACCTAGGGAATTTTTTAATACAAATTTATTTTATTTCTTTCTTTTAATTGTAAACTTAAATAGTACTATTCTGAAGCACTTTTAATATGTGTTTGCTGTTTGTTTGATTTAATTAATATTTTATTAATAGTACAAGTAAATTGAAAATGTGTAAAATATTAAAAATAATTGTCATTTAGTATGATTCAATAATTTGATTTAATTTGACTTGTATTTTTTTTAGTTACACAACAATAATATTCGTAAAATTACAAATAAAATTAAATTATTGTATGATGTGTTTTTTTATATTTTCAAAAATAGGGATACTAGCATTATTTAATTAGCGTGCTTAACAAAAATAATGCAATACTTTAATTTTATTAATATATATAATAATTATTTAAATATTATATTATGTATTATTAATTATTTTTCAACCCCACGAGTTCGATTTTCTGGATTCATCATTGCATGGAGTCATGGGAAGGATATATGTTACGGGAAAAACATTACTCTATCCGTTGACTACCAATAGTAGTAGTAGATGATATGACTTCCATCTTCCAAGATAAATTGGCACCACGACTTGTTTTGCTAGGTAAGGAGTTATTGAATAGACGAAACTATATTTAGTGCAAGCTATGCAAGTAGCTTGGGCAAACTACAAATAGCAGGGTAAGCTCTTGCTATATATAGACCATGCTTTATTATTCAGCTACCGCAAGGCAGTGCGCAACACTGTATTTGTTTAATTCCGTCCAACTAAATATGATTTTTTAAATTTTGGCATAAGATTTTATGTGTTAATTATTTTGTGAATTAAGGTAGAAAAAAGTAAGATATATAAAAGTTGAAATTATATTGTTTCTATTTTAGAAAATATTCTATTTTTAATTGGATAACCTAAAAAGAAAATATTTAATTTTTAAAGGGACAAATGCATTATTAGTTTTATTATAATTTATAATTTCAAAATTAACAAAAATTACAGACTATATGATCGAAACAAGATCGGAATCCGTTAATCAATCTGTGTTAGTACCAAGGAATTGGAGTTGTAGATTTTGGAATTGAAGCTTTCAACTCTATATTTAATTTTTAAAATCACAAAAATATTTGAATTTAAAATTAAATTACTTCAATTTTAATTTCTCAATTCTGCAATTAGATTTTAAAATAATGATTAAATTATATAAATACACTGTATACCCACACAAAATATGCAAATTTCACGCACTAATAATAATAATAATAATAATAATAATAATAATAATAATAATAATAATAATAATAATAATAATAATAATAATAATAATAATAATACGCATTTAATTCACACACACGTAGTACTACACACCTCATCAATGTCGAAATTTGGGCCTGAAGAAATCTAGTGAAAGACCAATTTAGCGCGATTAATTACGTATCTGATAAATCTTCTCATCTTTTTTTAGTCCGCCGATTAATGCTTTAATCATTTGCGTATATCAATTTCTTTAAATAAAATGACACAGAAATAATACTTCTACGATAAATGCGAGTTTTTTTTTTAAACTTTTCTCCACAATAACCTAATTAATACTGTTAATATTATTATTGAGAATGTATGTGAATAATTGAATATGGAGAGTATATATCGGGCTATCACCGCTCATACAGTTTGGGTCGGAGGGATGGTTTTTGTTTTCCTTTGATTTATGATGAATTCTGTCCAATTGAATCCAATAGGGTTCAATCAATTATAAATGCAAAACGAAAATAGAAAAAGAATGGAGAATATTTTTATATCATTAGTTAATTGGATATATCTCATTATAATATGTTTGGACTACTAATTTTTTTTTTGGTGAGAATTATGATTGAACATTATTAATTGCAGAAGACTCAGAGATTGAAGAAACATGAATAAGGTTGTAACTTCAGCTATAATTCAGTTCCATTAAATTTGACGTCTGTAAATATACTCCAGTTTGATAACCATTATCTATATTATATCTATCATACAATAATAAAAT
Organism: Salvia hispanica; assembly: GCF_029641045.1. NCBI lineage: Eukaryota > Viridiplantae > Streptophyta > Magnoliopsida > Lamiales > Lamiaceae > Salvia > Salvia hispanica. The sequence continues at coordinate 7,106,470 of NC_142694.1, forward strand.
AAATTAATTTTTCCATTCAGAAGATACATTACACCTAATTTTTGTTAAAATTCATAGTAGTATATTAGTCCAATATATGCCAAAATAAATGACTTATCACTTTTTCAGGCCATCCACAATTTTTCTTTTTTTTTTTTTGTTTTTTTAAATCAGGCCATCCACAGTTGCAAGTCCATATCCAGTCCATCTCTAAGAGCGTCCACTATAGGAGAGCTGCGGCTCGTGGCTCTCCCGTGGCCCAGTCACAGCTCCCTATAGTGAATTTCATGGGCGGGCGTGGCGGGGGGGGGTCGCTCACGAGAGCGCCACTTGCGTGGCCAGGCCGCGGCGCTGTTAAACATGGGCGTTGGGCATGGACATGTCCACTATAGTGTAAAACATGGGCGTTGGTGGCCCGACCAACTATAGTGGACACCCTAAGTACCTCTAACTACGTCACCAGCCTATATCTAAGCCCCTTCTCAGTCTATCTAACTTTCTCTATAATTCATTTTAATTATTGGTGGCACGAAATAAGTACATATTTGTCATTTTGATCCGTCCAAAAAATAATGTCCACATTTATTTTTTCTATTTTAAATAAATGGACCTCATTTTCCACTAAATCATTATATGCACATTTTATAATAAAATCAATATATAAAGTAGGACCTAAATTCCAGTAACTTTTCTAACCTATTTTTCTTCACATTTTTTAAAACTCACACCGAGTCAAAGTGGGAGTTTAAATTGTGTATGGATACAATACAAAATAACAAAAATAAAATAAATTGAGGAAAAAGTACATAGAAGAAAGCATCATTCATTTCTATAGTACACTAAAATAGTAAGGGTAATCAATAAAATTATCAGATTTGTTTAGCCATATCTCGGAGTAAGAATTTCTGGACTTTTCCGGTAGACGTCTTGGGCAGCTCGGGCAAGAACACCACCAACCTAGGCACCATGAAAAGTGGCATCCTCTTCTTACAGCATTCCCTTATCTCCTTCTCCGTTGGCTTCTCGTGAGCCTCCTTCAAGCTCACGAACGCACACGGCGTTTCGCCCCAGTACTTACATGGCCGAGCCACCACAGCCGCCTCATGCACGGCGGGGTGACTGTAGAGAGCGGCCTCCACCTCAATGCTGCTGACATTCTCTCCGCCGCAGATGATGATATCTTTGGACCTATCCTTGACTTCCAAGTAGCCGTCTTCATGCATCACGCCCATGTCTCCTGTCCAAAACCACCCATTCTCTTTCATGCACTGCGATGTTCCCTCTTCATCATTCAGATATCCCAACATCAATGTGCCGCCTCTCAGCACCACCTCCCCAATCGTCTTGCTGTCGCGGGCCACGCTCCTGCCGGTGTATGGGTCCACCACGTCCACTTCGGCAGAGCAAATAGATCCCACTCCTTGTCTTGCCTTTAGTCTTGCTCTCTCCGGCCCTGTTAGTAGTTATAATAGGGGGATGGCATTACTTATTGCAGTATTACTCCGTCCGTCCCACAAAGATTGTCTCACTTTGACCGACACGAGTTTTAAGAAATGTAATGAAAAGTGAGTTGAAAAAGTTAGTGGGATGTGGGTCCTACTTTTATATATTAGTTTTATACTACCTCCGTCCACCAAAATTTGTCCCATTTTTCCATTTCCTTCCATCCCCCAAAATCATTTCACTTTTACCATTTTTGGTAGTGGAACTCATATTCCATTAACTCATTCCTACTCACATTTTATTATAAAACTAATATATAAAAATAGGACTCACAATCCACTAACTTTTTCAACTCACTTTCCATTACAATTCTTAAAACTCGTGCCGGGTCAAAGTGGGACAAATTTTGGTGGACGGAGGTAGTAATAAAATGTGAGTAAGAATAAGTTACTGGAATATGGGATCCACTGCCAAAAATAGTAAAAAGTGAAATGAGACAAATTTTGTGGGAATGACGGAAATAGAAAAATGGGACAATCTTTGTGGGACTGTAAATGGATAAATTGATGTAGTAGCAACTTTATTTGATACTGGTTCTGTTATATTTTGTGGAAAACATTCATATCGAGTGGACACAAATAAATACGTAATACTCCATGTTTCAATAAATTAAATTGGTATTTGAATGTTTTACCTTAATTCCTATATTTTGACTTTTTTTTACATTCTCGCCATTCACAAAGAGTTATACTTTTGCTGTTAATTGCATACGACCATTAATCTCTATTGAATTAATATTTCTCCATCCAAAACGCATCTACCATTAAAACCGGTACCTTGTCTCCATCCACACAAACACGACAAAGATCGCATACAATGGAGAAAATATATTTTGATTTTTCACAATTTTGATAATAGCAAGAAAAATCATGATGCTTTTTCATTGTTCTTTGTTGCAACAAAAAAAACTACTTCCTTCGGTGGTAATTTTTTTTGGATAGCATTAAAATAATTGAGTCATTTTTCTTCTCTTTTTTTTCTTTAGCAAAATTTTTTTCCTCTCTTATACTAAACTCACTCTTTCTCTCTCATATTACATTTTAATCTTTAACATATTAATTTTTAAAATTCTATGCCCAAAAGAAATGCTTGGAACAGAGTAACAGAGGAAATACATGCATGTGAACATCACTGACAATAAATTAAACATTGTTGTTTGTTATACGCATAGAAACATAATTTTTTAATATGAACTAAGAAAAAAAATAAAAACTTTAAAATTGGGTGATATACCAAAATTTGTTTACTTTTTTTTTAAAAAAATGATCCCATTTTTATACTACTCCTATATATATATAAGTAAATGGTTAAATTTGATAACTGTTTATAAGTAGGACTCCCTCCGTTCCATAGTATTAGAGTCATTTTATCATTTTGGTACGTTCCATAGTTATAGAGTCATTTTCCATTTTAGTAAAAATCAACACATTTTTTCACACCTACTTTACTCTCTCTTACTTTTTTCTCTCTTCATCTCTCTACCTTTTTCATTTTCCACTTTATTCTTCATTTACTTAACTCACCTAACACAATTTTTCTTAATCTCCGTGCTGAAAGGAAACGTCTCCATTACTATGGAGCTGTGGGAATACTGATACACGACAAACCTGACAGGTGGTCCCATTCTTGTTTCCACGTGCACATCACAGCAAGGCCTCCCGTCTCAGTCAACCCGTAGCCGTGAGTCACAATAAACCCCAACGACTCAGCCTGCTCTAGCACCACCGTAGGCGGAGGCGCTCCGCCAGTCAAGACATGGACAGGAGCTGTCAACGTGTTCCCGGCGTAACTGCTCAACATATTGAGCACCACCGGCGCGGCGCACATGTGCGTCACTCCATACTCCTCCAGAGCCTGGTGAATAGACGGCGCATCCACGCGGCGGAGGCACACGTTGACGCCTCCCACCGCCGCCATTCCCCATGCGAAGCTCCACCCGTTGGAGTGGAACATCGGCACCGTCCAAAGAAACACCGGCCGCTGTGGCATGCAGCACTGCAAGATTGTGTTCACCGACTGCAGAAACGCGCTGCGATGGCTGTGCACCACCCCCTTGGGCGCGGCAGTCGTGCCGGAGGTGTAGTTCAGCGCGATCGGGTCCCACTCGCTGCGGGGCCGGACCCACTCGAACGCCGCGTCACCGTTTTCCACCATGGTTTCGTAATCATGATCAAACGAATTGTCACTGTAGATATATTCTTGGTCTTCGATGAGAACTAATATAGGGCGGCGAAGATGCGGCGGAAGCAGCGACACAGCTTCCCAGACAAGAGATGCGAACTGTGAGTCGACGAACACGAGCTTGGAGTCGCAGTGGCGGAGCAAGTTGGAGATGCTGTTGGTGTCGAGGCGGGTGTTGATGGTGTTGAGGACGGCGCCGGCCATGGGAACGGCGAAGTGGAGCTCGCACGTGGCGGGGATGTTGGGGGCCACCACTGATACGACGTCGCCGCGGGTGATGCCTAGGGCGGCGATGGAGGATGCGAGTTTGAGGCATCTGGTGCGGGTCTCGGACCACGTGCGAGTGATGTCTTTGTGGATAATGGAAGGGCAGTTGCCGTAGATGACCACGGCTCTATCAAGAAAGTGCATAGGACTCAGAGAAGTTTGATTGTTTGCAGCTGATGTTGATTTTACGTTGCCGAGTTTTTGAGGAGATGGGTTGTTGTTGGAGAGGTGAGGCGGTGTTATTGAAGCATGGATTGTACGCTGTTTGAGTGGCCGCGGCGGGCATGGAATAAACGGCATGAATTGGTGGAAGGATGGAGAAGAAGAAAATTGCCTCAAGTTAAGGGGTGTGTGCGCGAGAGTATTCATGATTTATGAACACAATTTAGTTCGTTGGTGAGAGTATATATAATGTACGTTATGTGTCATATATAAGCTTTCCCCACATTTATTGAACTAATTATTCCAGAAGCAAGTTTGTCGAACCTCTCGTCCATAGCTCATGGATTGTTTTCGGGAAAAAAAACAAGAGCTACTAATACTTAAACATGTTGTGTTCGAGTTAATTCATACCACACTTTGTTTGACTAAATATTTGAACTGATTTGTGAAATACTCCCCCGTCCTACAAGAATATGCACTTTTTTTTTAGTCTGTCCCATAAGAATATGCATTTTCTAATTTTGAAAAGTTTTTCTTTCTAATGAGTACTTTATTTACTTTTTCTCTCTACATCTATCTTTCGTCGGGGACGGAGGGAGTATTGAAACTTGACTAGATTCAGTTCAATTCAAGCTGATACAAATAGCTTGTACAACCTACAAATAGTTGGGCAAGCTGTTGGTGTATATAGATCATGCCGTGTTATTACTTATTCACCTAGCGATTAGCTGGCCATCGGGGTAATTATGGCATTATGTGAAAGGGTGAATAATACGCTTCTATCATCGTTATTGATCATCGCCGTCGGAACATGATTGGCAGTAACCATTTGCAAATGCCCTTATATTTACGATAAAATAATTTGAAAAATCAAAATTAACCGAAATAAATAAGATTCTTAATTTAATATTGTATATTGTCTTTCAAGAATCATGTGTGTAGTAGATTTTAAAATATCATTTATGCTTACATGTTATTAAAAGATGTTGCGCGATATTCGTGCATGCATACTCCATCGGCCCTCAAACAAAAAATAGTCTTCAATATTGGAGATAAATTGATCCTAATACGCAGTTGATAAAATATGTAAAAAAAACAGAAAAAATTTGGGGGGGGGGGGGGGGTTCACATAATCACATCATTATTAGTACTTAGTTAATTTAATTATGACTAATGTGTTGTGAAAGGTTTTCAAAAGTAGAGTTTGGACTATAATTTTGATATATGAACGAAAATCTATAAAAATATATTTAAAAAAAAAACAGAGAGTATTAAGCAAATGGTGCGCTATTATATAAAAGGACGTAGCTTTCAATTTTAGAGGCTCTCTTGTAATTAAATCTCTAGGACGCCTAAATCTTAAAAAATATAATCCACACTTTACTAGTATTATTTAGCAGAATCCTACGGAATAGATTCTATGTACTTTTTTACTTTTATTTTCCAACAATTTGTATTATTTATTTTATTTGTATTTTTCAAACCTGATTTAAAATTAAATAATATTCTACTGTTACTTATAGGGAGTATTAAATTAAGTACTACGAAATGGAGTAATAAAACTAAGTCATACCTTTCCCAAACTATGACTAACTTTTGAGACAATTTGTGTGTTATGCATTATTTGATGGAAATAATGAAGGACTTGTCAAAATTCATTCGCCTAAAAAATGATTTAAACAGCTACCTATATATATTACATTTCATTCTTCTAAGTTCTAATAAGAGACAATTTTACAATAGTTCACATTGATATTGCATAATATATATCATTTAAAGAAAATTACTTGAGAATAACAAAGTAAATTAAAGGTAGGCACTAAAGAATTTAGATTTGTTTAGCCATATCCCGTAGCAAAAATTTCTGTATTTTTCCGGTAGATGTCTTGGGCAGCTCCGGCATGAACACAACCGACCTGGGCACCATGAAAAGCGGCATCCTCTCCTTACAGAACTCCCTTATCTCCTTCTCCGTTGGCTTCTTCTCCGCTTTCAAGCTCACAAATGCACACGCCGTTTCCCCCCAGTGCTTACACGGCCGTGCCACCACAGCCGCCTCATGCACGGCAGAGTGAGTGTAAAGAACGGACTCAACCTCCACGCTGCTGACATTCTCTCCACCGCATATGATTATATCTTTGGACCTATCCTTGACTTCCAAGTAGCCGTCTTCATGCATCACGCCCATGTCTCCTGTCCAAAACCACCCATTCTCCTTCATGCACCGCGATGTTCCCTCTTCATCGTTTAGATAGCCCGACATCAATGTGCCGCCTCTCAGCACCACCTCCCCAATCGTCTTGCCGTCTCGAGCCACGCTCTTTCCAGTGTATGAGTCCACCACGTCCACTTCAGTGGTGCAAATAGATCCCACTCCTTGTCTTGCCTTCAGCCTCGCTCTCTCCGACCCTGTCAGTAGATATAATAGGGACATGTTACTATCATAGAGAACATTCACACTATTAGAGTATATACTAACATGTGTTCCTATTATATACCTTTCAAATGGTCCCATTCTTGCTTCCACGTGCACATCACAACAAGGCCACCTGTCTCAGTCAGCCCGTACCCTTGAGTCAAAATGAACCCCAACGACTCGGCCCGCCCAAGGACCGCCGCAGGCGGCGGCGCTCCGCCGGTCAAGACATGCACAGGAGCGGCCAACGTCTTCCCGGTGTAACAGCTCAACATATTGAGCACCACCGGAGCGGCGCACATGTGCGTCGCTCCATGCTCCTCCAGAGCCTGGTAAATAGACGGCGCATCCACACGGCGGAGGCAGACGTTGACGCCTCCCACCGCCGCCAAACCCCATGCAAAGCTCCATCCGTTGCAGTGGAACATCGGCACCGTCCACAGGTACACGGGCTGCCGCGGCACGGACCACTCGAACAGCGTGTTGACCGATTGTAGAAATGCGCTCCGGTGGCTGTGCACCACCCCCTTCGGCGCGTAAGTCGTGCCGGAGGTGTAGTTCAGCGCGATCGGGTCCCACTCGCTGCGGGGCCGGACCCACTCGAACGCCGCGTCACCGTTTTCCACCATGATCTCGTAATCATGATCAAACGAATTGTCGATATAGCTATATTCTTGGTCTTCGATGAGGACTAATATCGGGCGGGGAAGATGAGGCGGAAGCAGCGTTATAGCTTCCCAGACAAGAGATGCAAACTGTGAGTCGACGAACACGAGCTTGGAGTCGCAGTGGCGGAGCAAGTTGGAGATGTTGTTGGAGTCGAGGCGGGTGTTTATGGTGTTGAGGACGGCTCCGGCCATGGGAACTGCGAAGTGGAGCTCGCACATGGCGGGGACGTTGGGGGCCACCACTGATACGACGTCGCCACGGGTGATGCCTAGGGCGGCGATGGAGGATGCGAGTTTGAGGCATCTGGTGCGGGTGTCGGACCAGGTGCGAGTGATGTCTTTGTAGAGAATGGAAGGGCAGTCGCCGTAAACGACAGCGGCTCTTTCAAGAAATTGCATTGGAGTCAGAGAAGTTATATTGTTTGCAATTGCAGCTGATGTTGGTTGTACGTTGGCGAGTTGTGGAGAGAGAGGAGTTGAGTTGATGGAGAGGTGAGGTGGTGATAATGAAGCATTGATTGTACTAGTACGTTGTTTGAGTGGCCGCGGCGGGCATGGAAGAGATGGCATGAATTGGTGGAAGGATGGAGAGGAAGAATAGTTCCTCAAGTTGAGGTATGTGTGTGAGAGAGTATTCATGATTTGTGCAGACGCTTTAGTTCGTTGGTGTGAAGTGTAGAGGGTATATTAGTACTATATATACTGTATATGAAATGATGATGCTCCTCCAAATGATAGATTTAGGAAACAAAAGAGTTAGACACATTACAGAATCAAATGTGGGAAACAGATAGAATCAGACACAAAAAGAATTAAATCAAATGTAGGAAATAGATAGAATCAGTCAATCAGACACAAGGAAGAATTAAAGTAGCAGCTAAATCTGATAGGGATGGGGCCGTACGTCGCACCTGCCGCAGATCTAAACTCGGTATTCATGATATTGCTTCATAGTAGATCATGCGCTAGGCTTCATCTTGGTTACCAACACTACGTACCAACTCTCAACTCATTAATATGACTTCGATTTTATGTTATACTACGCACGAGTACTTTTAAAATACAAACAATTTCCTTTTTAGTCTGTCTTTTAAAATTATGGATTATCTAATGAGAAAATACTCCATTTTGCATAACTAAACACTACTAAATAATGTGGATCTAATTATCTACTAACACTAATTTCGGTAATTTTCCTCTTTTTTTCTCTTATTTTGACAATTATGAATTAAAATATGTGTCATTTCAAAAGTTCATGGAGTACTACTATTTTTAAGGGACAGGGGAGTAATCAATTTTGGAATATAACAAAAAAGTACTCCATAAGCAAATATTTATATGTACAATAGAGTCGAAGCAAGTCGACCTACGTACCTTCGTGTACAATACGGCCAATAGCACAGCTAAACCACATGAAAATTAAAATCAAGTGTACAGCTAGGACAATTTGGATATATATTAACTCAATCCACATACATATGATATGTAGATCAAGTGCTACTATGGGCTCCTTTGTTTCGTAATTTTGTGTAAAAGTTATTAAAGTTCAAAATATAATTATATTTCTTCATTTGTCCTATATAAAAATGTTCTTTATAAGATAAAATTTAATTATACTAAGGTATATACTCTTACCACTAACTTTTTGTATCAAGTGAAACAAATCAAATAAGTCCAAGTGTCCAAATTAATATTGCTAACCTTAAAAGTACTTTGACATTTAAATAATGACTTCTGGTTGACATTAATTTGGTCAGTTCCGATCCACAACTTTTGAAACGGAGCTATAATAATAATTTAAAAAATTATCTTACGATAGTTAAAATAAAATTAATATGACAAACTAAGTATAATATGATAACAAAATAAGTCATTTTGGATACTCCTATTACCAATTTTTAGTTAACACTCAAAATATAGCCCAACATTCTCTAAACCGTATAAAGAAAAATATCTACACTAATATAGGCCCACATATTAGCTAAACCCTATAAAGAATAATATCTACACCAAAATAGCCCCAACTCAAAGCATAATTAAGTAAAATATGTTTCTCTCTTCATCACAGACTGATTCAAATATGTCGAGTTCGTAATGGTGAGAAAAATCCTTCCTCGGATACATCTTTTTTCTTGTTATGCGATGATCTTCTTGTTTGCTTCACAAATAATTAAAGCAACTCTCCAAAAGATATCTTGAATCTTATCTGCTTCTTTTCGATGAGGCTAAACGGTTTTCGCTACCACTTCTTTTGTACAAGCATGGCTTATTTGTTTGATTGTCGGGGGCAATATAGACTATTTTTTAACATTGTTATTTTATTTAAATAGACGTTTATACTGGAAAAATAAGGATAAAGAATGTAATTACCTTAATTTTACATATACAAAAGCCCAAATAAATTATATCGAGGATTTACATATTCACAAGCCCAAATAACAATAAATTCCATACAACAAAATTAAGGTAATTAAAATACATACTACCTTAAACGAATACAATATGGTTTTAAAACAAATTAATATGGTTTTGTTTTTAAGTTTTCAACTCGTGCATCCACGTGTAAAATTTATATTTTCAGTACTTTTTTTTTGCCTATTAGAGCATCCACAATGGTAATAGGTCAGCCATAGGCCAGCCACTCTCTCTCCCTGTCACGTCAGCAGCACTAAAAATCCACCTGCCACATCAGATTTAGGTCAGCCATAGGCCAGCCGCAATAAAAATAATTAAAAAACAACTATATTTTACGGAATAAAATTTACGATTAAATTACGGAATAAAATATACGCAAAATTCATTCATTTCATTAAAAAAAAGGTACATAGATTAAAAAAAAAAGGTACATAGATTAAAAAATTTACGATTAAATTACGGTACATGATTTTTTTTTATAAAAAAAAGGGCTTCCACACACGAGCCCCACCACTCTCTACTCCTCGTCGTCGCCGTCGCCATCCTCGCCGCCGCCGTCCTCGCCGTCGCCACCCGGGGTATCTGAGCCCGCGTCTGAACCCCCCACCAGTGCCTTCGAGGCATCCAAATCCAACTGCATGTTCTCGAGCATCGAGTAGAGGAACCTCTTCTCCGTGGGGTCGGTTGCGGTCTTCCACTCTTGGAAGACCGCGAACATACGTTCCTCCGTTTTTGCACGCGATAATAAAGTGTACGCGCGTGGAGGTGGGGGGGCTGAGATGACCTCATGGGGCGATAGGGGGATCCTCCCCTCGCTGCCCGTTGCGCCCGCTTTTGGCCAACCGGGCGAGTGCGACGAGCAACGGATGGAGGGGAGGGAAACTCCTCAGCATCCGGGGGGAGGTCGTGGGATCCGCCGCTGCTGCCGCTGTAGTCGCCGGAATAGTTCAGCCTCTGCTTCTTCGGCCACCCAGCGTCGCACCCCGCCCAGAACTTCTCGGAGTCCTTCAGCAACTCATAGCACTCCCAGAAGTGGAACTCCTTGTACTTCCCCGCCAAGGGGAACTGACTCTCGGCTATCCTCCGGGCGTCGTCCTCATTCTGCCCACTAGTGAGCTGACGGAGGGCGTTGGCGTACAACGCCGAAAAACGGCCGACCGCGGCCCTAATGCGCTCCCACCCCTTCCGGACCTCCTCCTCGCTGAAGTGCTTCCCGTGCGAGCAGTGCCTCCTATAGGCAGCTCTGATCTTCGCCCACATGTTGACGACCCGCTGGTTGTTGGCAAAACCAGCGGATCGTCGCACACCTCCAACCACCCCCTGGCCACCCCGGCGTACTCATCCTCCGTCCACTTCCTCCGGGCGGGGTGTCGTCAACAGCGGGCTGCGACGACTCGCCGACCGCCTTGGCCTTCCCCCTCGTCTTCTTCTTCGCCGCGGCCCGCCCCGCTGGAACGGGAGTGTCCGGATCGCCGAGATCGATCCCCATGTCATGCAATGACAAAAGGTCATCGCCAGCGAACTGCGTCTCCACTGGGATCGACGTGTGAGACGAAGCCGTCAAAAAATCCAGAGAGGGACGATAGACCGCGTCCCCTCCCGATGACCCCTGCATCCCGGGATGCATATCGTGCTGCATCCCTCCCTGCCACATCATCCCCATCATCTGCTGCTGCATCTGGGGCATACCTCCCCACCCCGGCGCTGACTGCCCGCCGCTCCCCTGGCTCCCCTGCCCCCCGCCTGGCATCCCCCACGGCATACCCCCCTGCATTCCCCCCGGCGCACCGGCCATCATCCCCATCAACTGCCCCCAAGGGACATTAAAACCTGGGCCCATCTGGCCTCATCCAGATCCCATGGGTACCGTGGGAGTATGAGAGCCGCTCGTCGCCGGACTGGACTCGTTGTTGTTGTCCATCGCTCTATGATGCTCTTGTGCAGAAAGTTAGAGAGAGAGAAAACTCGTTAAAACAAGTGTTGCAAATGAAAATGAAACTAAAATCGCGTATATATAGGTTTTCAAAAAAAAAAAAAAAAAAGGCGCTGGCCGATCGGCACGCCACAACGGCGGCCAGCGCCCCTCGACCGGCTAGCCCACACCGATTTTCTAGCCGATTCGCCGCTGGCCGATTGCAATGGTTAGGCTAGCCGATCGGCCAGCGCCGCGAATCGGCTAGTCGGCGCTGGAGAGGCTCTTAACTGTTTATAATTGATTGAATAATTTGCATTAACTGCGCTTGGTTAGGAGAAGTGAATGCAGTAGTTGAATATTTATTATAGCCTATGTTGTGTAATAAATGGCGCAGATGCATGACTCTTTAAGTTATTACCTATAAAATTCATTTTCTTCAAAAGAATATTATAAAAACAAAAATCAAAACAAACAACAAACCAATACATATAAATTTTATTTAAAGAAACTTACATTTTTTTTATCCAAACACGTGTTAGAGTAGCTATAGATAAAGGTAAGTATATTCAACCGCCACATGTTAGAAGTACTACTATGACAAGTCCAGATCTGTACTCCAATCAACAGACCGATGGTTCAAGATAATCATTGTAAATAATGTAATCGCAGGTTAAATAATGAAGTGTTTTATTAATAATACCCTTAACAATTAATGAACAAATTAATTAATCGTGTAAAATTAAAAATTACCAGTATCTGAAAATAGTTTAATTGAAAAATATATGGTCGGAATTGGAGTTGAGCAAGATGCTGTTACCGGCTAAATCAATAAAAATTAAAATAAATTTGAAATTAATGTATTTTGGTCAATTTCCCATATTTGTATATATAGTACTAGTATACTATTTATATAGAAGTAGTTGATTGACAAATGTCTGTGTGCTGCAAATTGAAAATAATAATGCACACTCAATAACTATACCAATAAAGTTTGCTGTATTATTAGCTCTGCCTCTGGCAGATGGGAATTCTCAGTTTCAATTTCAAATTTATCATGCCAATGTTTTATATTACAGATGTAGAGTTTATCTGAATAATTGAGTTTATTAGGTTATAATCGAAAATAGTTAATATCAGTAATAGATAAATGCATAATATAGAGATACATTCCGTATAACACATTCTAAATATTGACTAACTATATCAGTAATAGATAAATGCATAATATAGAGATACATTCCGTATAACACATTCTAAATATTGACTACGTACGGTAAACTATTTTATCAATCATTTATCATTCTCAAACCAAATACTACATTTGTATATATATAATTTAAAACCAAAATTAAAGTGAGTTAGTGGAATGTCCTTGTCTTTTATAGTAAAAATGAAATGTGACTCTTATTATGTGATGGACCGAAATGACAAAATGTGACTCTTACCGTAAGACAGAAAGAGTCAAAGATATTCTCTCCATCTAAATTCAAATGATACCGTATTTTACTATTTTGTGGAGTACAGTAAATCAATTCAATATTTCAACAACTTATTCTATTCATATTTTAAAACTAATACTATTACTTATATACTTGTGCATATGTAGGAGGTGGATCATGATAGAACTTTTTTTACATTCATATCACAAAACTATATTTGTTCGCAATTACATTAATATTAGTTGTCTTATCACAAAATGTATCAATTTTTTCCTCAATATCAATTCACTGATTTATTAATATCATCTAATTCTATGTTAGTAACTGATGCCAACTAATATTATTGATGTATCAAAGAACTTATATGTACTATCAAATAGCTGATATGATTTAGTTCTCATAAAGTTATCACCAGATATAATACTAGTAGTATCACTATTATCACCGTATTGTAGTATAAACTCTTTTAAACTACATTTCATTTTATTAAAACCGTATTGAGCAATATAATCCGAGACACTAAACCCTAGAGCACAGTAGCTGTATTAAACAAATGTGTAAACAGACAAACGCATACTGTACTATATATGTAATCATCGTAAAGTATCCACTATAGGGGAGCCCGCGGCCGGGCCACGGGAGAGCCGTGAGCCGCGGCTCCCTATAGTGACAGGGGTGGGCAGCCGCGGGGGGGGGGGGGCTGGGGCTCTTGGGCGGGAGCCGTGGCGGCTCTCCTATTGCAGCGGCCACGGGCCGCGGCTCTTCATATTTTCTGATTTTTTTTTTAAATTCTATAAGTATACACATTTTTTTAACCTCATTACTACACAAATTCTATAAATATACCCATTTTTAATTAAAATATAAACAAAATGGAAAAAATAAATTTTTTGGTGGCTTGGCCATGTCCACTATAGTGGGAATCATGGGCATTGGTGGCCCGGCCACGATTTTGTGGCCCGGCCAACTATAGTGGCCTTAGCTACCCAGATTAGAGGTGCCCACAGTTCAGGAACCGTCGGTTACGGTTCGGAACCGCCGGTTCCGGTTTTGGAAATTGTTGAACCGAAACCGAACCGCGATGGTGTTTCGCGGTTACGGTTACGGTTCTAAAACCGCCGGTTTCGATTTCGGTTCCGAACCGGCGGTTTTCCGGCAGTTTTTTACGATTTTTCACGGTTCCAAACCGTCGGTTTTTTTTTGTTCCGGCTTGATTTCACGGTTTTCCGACGATTTTTCGCGGTTCCGATACGGTTTCGGTTCGAAATTTTTTGAACTTGAACTGAACTCGGTTCAAAAATCGACGGTTTGGTTCGGGTAAATTCTCACGGTTTCGGTTCAGAACCGTAACCGATAATTACGGTTTCGGTTTTAACCGCCGGTTCTATAAACCTTGGGTAGGTAATCTTGCCCAACCACGAAAATCATCAGTGGAGTACCGAGTACAGAACAGAATATGTTTGTGAAAAGACCTAACAGAGATACTCCCAATCAATTTAGACCTTATTTCTTTATCATGTCGCTTTCAAGCCCGACCAATTTCATTTGCATGGATCAACCTAAACCTACTTTCTCAGCAATCATAATTATTAGTACTACTCCTACTAAATAAAATTTCAATAGTAGTTCTAGCTCGCTATTTAAATTTCGAAATTATACCAATGAAAAACTCCAAAATGAAATCAATGGCGATAAAGAAAGAAGAAATGGAGAAAAAAGAAGAAGAAGAAGAGGAGCCGATGAGTCCCACCGGTCGAATGATGCTAGCCCCCAAATTCAATATCTTCATAATATTATTCATGGGTTATTACTCCAAAATCGATCCCATTTTATTCAAGAAATGCATCCACCAAACTCTCCTCAAGCACCCTCGTTTCTCCAGCATCCTCGTTAGTATTATTTCTTTTTACTCAAATTTTTTTACATTTTTTTATTCAAAAATTAACCAATTTTTATTAATAATTCCAAATCAATTCCGTCGGAAACAAGGTGGCGAGCGGGGCCAGTTTCCGTTGGAGGCGGACCGCGGTGGACCTTGACCGCCACATCTTCGTCCCGGACGTGGCCGCGGCCACAGAATCTCCGGACGAGTTCGTGGCGGAGTACGCGTCGAGGCTGTCGGAGGTTCCGATGGACGCGGCGGCGAAGCCGCTGTGGGAGTTCCACGTGCTGAACGTGAAGACGTCGGACGCGGAGGCGGTGGTGGTGATGAAGATCCACCACTCCTTAGGCGACGGCGTCTCCCTCATTGCGCTCACGCACGCCTGCTCCAGGAAGATCGACGATCCCGCCTCCTTGCCGGTGCTTCCGCTGCCGTCCAAGAAGCGCCGGGAAGGCGGCGGCGGCGGGAGAGGATTACTGAAATTCATTTGGATGGTTGTTTTGATTTTGTTTTATACATTGGTGGATTTGGCGGCGTTTGTTGCGACGTTGCTGTTTCTGAGAGACGTGAAGACTCCGGTGGGAGCCGGGCGCGGGGTTAGGCTCGGGCGGAAGAGATTTGCACATAGGATCGCTAGTCTTGAAGACGTCAAGTTTATCAAGAACGCCATGAACGTGGTATGCGTGTGATCAATTAATTTTTAATTATTCTTGATTAAATTCTTAGTGTACGTGTGAATAATGTACGTTTGTTGTTTTAACTTTTTGTGTTCGACAAATTATGGAAGAGCGTTAATGACGTGGTCCTCGGAGTAACGGAGGCAGGCCTCAGTCGTTATCTCAACTCAATATACGGTCAGATTATTTTTTACTATATTATTTACATCTTGAAGTACTTGGATTTTGATTTTATGTATTTATTTCTAGTGAATAATAGAGAAAAGGGGGGAGAAAACAATCTACCGAAAAATCTAGGTATTCGATCGACTGTGGTGTTTAATCTCAGACCATCTCCAACAATTGAGGTAATTAAGGGATTTCAATTATTGTTTGACATAAATAATGAATTTATAAGTATGAAAAATTGAAAAGGATTTGGCTGAGATGCTGGAGAAAGAGGAGTTGAATGGGATGTGGGGCAACGTAATAGCAATAGTTCTTCTTCCGTTCAGTATTGCTTTGCAAGATGATCCATTGACATACATTCGTAGAGCTAAATCCACCATGGATAGAAAGAAACTATCACTAGCTCACCAATGCGCCTGCATTACCATGAAGTTAACTAGCTCGTTGTTCGGAATCAAGGTATGCATATATATTATACTCGCTCCGTCTTCCCTTAAAAAAGAAAAAACCCTATTTTATCAATATTTTAATAAACAAAAAGTAGTCAATTTTCCATCTGTGGACACTGCCAAGTGCCGACAACATAGCTTCCTCTTCGTAATATGAATTTATTGATCATCTATATACTCCTTCCGTCAACGAAAAAATAAGATACTTTATGAATGATACGGGTTTTAATGTAGAATTGATAAAGTAAGAGGGAAGTATTATTAGTGGAATGTGAGGTTCATATTATTAGTAAGAGAGAAGGGAAAAAAGTAAGGAGAAGTTGTTCAAAACTTTCCTTTTTTGAATGTACTCTATCTTTTGTGACAATAAAAAATGACAAATGTGCCTTATTTTTTGTGGACGGAGGAGTATAAAATAGTATGATTGTATGACCCGCCACCACTCATAATGTAAATGTAAATATCGTTATTAATACTATAATTGAGGAGTGATCAATTGCTAACTCATCATTTAATTGCTACCTACAACTAATTTAAGGCCATAGGATTTTAGAAAACGTGTGGTCTACAATTTGCCACGTGTAATTTTCGTTTTTATTAATTAAATCGAAAAAGATAAAAAAAAACTCCAAATTAGGGTTTTGGATGAAAATGTCAATATAGTGTTCCGAAAATATCAACACAATGCTTTGAGAATGTCAACACAATGCTTTAAGAATGTTAACCCATTGCTTATATTGACATTCTACATGTATTATATTGACATATTTCATATAGTTTGTTAACATTTTTGCTTGTACGAAAAGATTAAAAAATTTTGAATTTTTTTTCAAATTTTGGTGTCGGAACGTATGCATGTATGATATCGTTGGAATCCTTATAAAATTATCTTTAATTTGATATATGTTATATGAATTTTAAGTTTTGGGATTTCTTTTAAAAGTTAGTTATAACTAAACATGCAGTTAATTGACATTGATACCCCTATTGATATTTTTTAGAATTAATCATATGGCCTTGTTGACGTTTTTCGTTGATCGTATTGACATTTAGGGATTAATGATCTAAGCCCTTAATTTAAATATCTAATGACTATTATTTAGATGTAGTTACCAATTAAGTCATGAGTTAGCAATATAACACTCTCCTACTATCATTAAAGTAAATCTCTTTCTCCATTCATAAAGATTAATTCATCTACCACTTTTATTCAAATGAATACTCCTACTTATTAAATAGGAGTAGTATTTTGAGTTACTAAAACACTACCGCTGTCCAATTTCAAATAACTGTTTTACTTAATTGGGGTTATTTCATTTCAATGGACAACTTAAAATTCAATAACTAACAAATAATTATATACTGGAGTACTACTCTATTAATGTCCTTTTTATATTTTTTGGAAAAATACTCAAAAACTACATTCACATTTGTTTATGCAGGCAGCAGCGCGTTTGACTCGGGCCATTTTCCGAAACACAACATTTACTTTCTCTAATGTGATGGGTCCCACTGAGGAGGTCAATTTATTCGGACATCATTTACGCTACATTGCGCCTTCTGTTTGCGGATTTCCTCAAGTAAGACCAACTAACTATTAATTGCACCTTTAATTGCACAATTAATTTTTTCATTCTTTATATGGAAACTTATTGATGTTGACAATTAACCATATTTTGTGAATTCGAATAATTACATGCAGTCGTTGATTATCCATTACCAAAGCTACAGTGATAAAATAATAATTTCCATCGGCGCTGATGAAAAGTTGATCCCAAATCCTGATCAACTCTGCGATGATTTGGTTAAGTCTCTTCAAAATATCAAAGAAGCTGTCAAAGAAAGAGCTCTTGCCTCGGCTTCTCTTGACTACTGCTGATATATGGGGTTCGATTTGATGTATTGGATGATATTGAATTTTATGAATATTGTTGAAGTTGATAAATATGACTCGTTACCTAATTTGGAGACAATGCCATTCAATATTAATTAGTCTTTGATTATGAGTATTGGCATTTACAAAATTAATCTCGCATTATCTCGGGACAAGTTGATCTTAATCAATCGAAAAATATAGAACCATGCATGTGTTACTAGCATATGTATTAAATCTTTTATCCATCTTTCAAATGTTAATCGGTAATCGTTACCTCTTAGACAAATGGTTTATTCATTTGGGCTTTGGCTGTAGGGTTTTTATGTAATCTATAAATAATGTTATTTTATTTTAATTAGAGGTGTGTGCTGAAAAATTAGGATTAAGAATATAATGACCTTATTGTTTAATTGAAAAAATTGTATCGCGGAGTGCAACTTATATATTGAAAAGCCCAACTGACGATGAACTCAATCAAACCAAATTAAGGACCAATGAACCTCAGTCCACACAATTCATTTGTCCAAAATCAGTAGTGTTGGTTATTGTTTTGAAATAAATTAATAGTACTCCTACTATGGTTTTGTTTATAAGTTTTCAACTTTGGCATCCACGTGTAAATTTATATTTTCAGTACTTTTTTTGTTGCCTCTTAATTGTTCATAACTTCGTATTGATTGATTAATTAATTAATTTCATTTACTGCACTTGGTTAGGAGAAGTGAATAAAGTAGTTGAAAATTTATTATAGACTATGTTGTGTAATAAATGGCACAGTTGCATGGCTCTTAAGTTATGAGTAGCAATCTACACAATTCATTTTCTTCAAAAAATTTATACAAACAGAGTATCAAAACAACACAAAAACAAATAACAAACCAATAGATTTAAATATTATTCAAGATAATCACCATGATCACAATTAGTTAAATAATAGTAACATACTATTAATGATCTTCTTATAAAATGTGAGTTGAAACAAGACAATATAACAACGAACAAATAAATTAATCGTGTAAAATTTAAAATTAAGATTATCTGAAAATAGTTTGATTGAAAAATATATTGTCGAACGAGTTGAGCAAGAGGTTGTTACCTGTTAAATCAGACATTATTCAAATTGAATGGAAATTAACTTATTTTTGTCAGATACCTATATTTGTATATGGAGTAGTTGATTGGCAAATATCTCTGTGCTGCAAATTGAAAACAACAATGCACACTTAATAACTACCAATAAATATTTGGCTGTATTATTAGCTCTGCCTCATATTCTCAATTTCATTTTCAAATTTATCATGCCGATGTTTCATACTATATCTATATACAACAATACGGGGAAAGATGAAATACAAATTTCCTTTTATATAGTACGTGGAGTTAGAGATATTAATATCCATTTATTGATGGTGGCGATTAACTATATTTAAAGAATTTGAATAATTGTGCAGTCGTTGATTATCCACTAGTCAATTACCAAAGCTACAGTAATAATAATCGGCACTGATGTCCAAACCCCGATCAACTATGTGCGATGAATTGATTAAGTCTCTTCAAAATATCAAGGAAGCTGTCAAAGAACGAGCTCTTGCCGAGCCTTCTGTTGACTACGGCTAATCTATGAGCTTCGATTTGATGTATTACATGATATTGGATTTTATGAATATTGTTCGGGTTTGATAAATATGACTCGTTACTCAATTTGGAGACAGTGTTATTCAAGATTAATTAGTCTTTGATTATAAGTCTTGGCATTTACAAAACTAATCTTGCAGGAACAAGTTGATCTTACTCAATCGAAAAATATAAAACCATGCATGTGTCATTGTTGCAATGCATATGTATTAAATCTTTCATCCATTTTAAAAATGTTAATAGGTAATCGTTACCTCTCTGGGACAAATGGTTTATTCATTTAGCTGTAGGGGAAATATATAATCCATAAATAATGTTATAGTAATATTTTAATTAGAGGTGTATGCTGTAAAAATTAGGATCGAGAATATAATGATCTTAATTGAAAAAATTGTATCATGGAGTTACTTTAAAATCCCAATTGACGATAAACTCAATCTAACCAAATTAAGGCCTAGTGGACCCCAGTCCACACAATATGGTTAATTACGACAGCAATTTTAACTTAAAATGGATTGCAATATTGAGGACAACAATTTTAACTTAAAATGGATTGCAATATTGAGGGGAGTGTTATATTGCTAACTCAATAATACTTTCTCCGTCCTTCATTAAGCGTTACATTTTTCCATTTCGGTCCGTCCCCGATTAAGAGTCACACTTCTTACTTACTATATTTGGACATAAAAAATACCCTTATTTTGGGCTGAATTTACATAAAATGCCATTATTTCCAATTAAAAAAAATCCTCCTAGAATATCAATCGGTCAACTCTCATTTCTCTCTCTCATTCACTCTCATTTCTCTCTCTCATCACTCTCATTCATCCTCTCCCTCTCGATTCCTCCGCCTCATCTACTCCGCCTCCCCCCTCCGCCTCCCTCCAAATCGATGGACACTGTCGTCCTTGAAACACCGCCAGATTGGGTAGACGACGACGAAATACCTCGTCGGTCCGTGGTTCACGTGCTGGGGTTTGGTGCCCCTTGCACATCGGAAGACTTGTACAAAACAAATAAATCAGATAAGGATCTATTTGACCGATTATGCGATTAATCAATTCACATGTTAAACAGATAATTGCATGCTAGAACGCAAATAATTCATGCTTAGAAAATATAAATCCTAAACATGATTTCTATGGATTAGGGTTACCGATTTTGATTCTCCAAAGAATCGACGATTGCTTGCGTCTTCTCCACGATGATCTTCAATACTAGACCACGGATCTTCTCTCTGATTCGCGAACTGTATCTCGATATCAGGGTGGGCTGATCTTATCAAAATACTAGGACTCGAATAAAGAAGACAGAAAATTCCTCACGGAGGAGGAGCTGAAAATTTCGTTCTCCTTCCTAGAGAGAAGGGACAAAAATTTCATGTGAATGAAATAATTGATAATTCTATCTCATTTATTCTCCTATTTATATTAAGTTCCTTTTGGCCCAGACAGGGATCTATGGAAGGTTTTGGATATGAGCTCCCCCAATTAGCTTTTTACTAATTAAATTGAACCCACAATTTAATACAAGCTTATATTGGAATATTACGAGCAGCCACTACAGAAGTAATATTGAACTCTCCCCATCCAAATCTGAAATTACAAGTAATCCGAGTTTCCACTTTGTTTATTATTTATTTTCCCGCGCTTAAGATATAAATGTCCATTAATTAATTAATGTCTGCTATAGACTTAGTTAATTAACATCTTATTAATTCCAAGAATGGACTTAGCAAGAAATATTTATTTATTATTCATAGAGCGATAAAACTCCAACTGGCCAGTTTTCTGAATAATAAAACCTTGTTCGAGCTCCTCTTGAGGACATTATCAAACGAGACTCACCTCGCGCACGTTTCAACATAATAGCAATCCTAGCACCGCTAGATATTAATCACCACTACCCAATATATCAGGATTATTGGGTTGCGAAAAACCTACACCATTTGATAAGTCAAAGTAGTGCATAATCAATACCGTATGCTCAATGCTAACATATGTAGATTAAGAAATAGTATTTTATCAAGACCTAGTCTTTCAGTAGATAGCATAAAGACACGTCTTGCTGTTAGATTGGTTCAGTGCTATACCACACTAATGTCATCTTATTTCAGTAAGGCTTATAAATATGCGGACTGACATTGCAACCTTTCACAATAGGTAGTCTAAGCCTATCTAGGTTGTGAAATTCTTCTTTTTCTTTTGCAAAGTATTGCATAGATCTGACCGTGTTACCTTAAAGTGGACGACGCCCACAACCGGTCTACTAAGCAAAAGACTTAGACTTTGTTTGCTTCTTATACATTTAAATGTTTATAAAACATCTTATAAATGCACAAGCAAACACAATGTAATAATATACTGATTCTATTCGTGCAAAACTGCTCGAATAATACTGAATCGGGTTAAAAATGGATTGTAGAGTTTTTCGTATACAAGCAAGATTCTATTCGCTCGAAACTGCTCGAAACATGCTTTTCAGTATACCAAACGTAACATCACGGTGTTCCACCGTTCATAGGCGACGACGGGGCTGAAGGTCCAACACCCCCCGACTGGTTCTTTTACGGATCTGAACCTGAAGCTCCGTCCAAGCCTCTCGACTGATCTAAAAATGAAGCTTCGTCTAAGGGTGTCGACGGATCTGAGCCTGAAGATCCACCGGAGGGCTTCTACGTTTCTGACACTGAAGATCCGTCCGAGGGCTTCTACGGTCTCGACGGATCTGAAATTGATGCTCCGGCTGTGGTGTTTGACGACTCTGAAACTCAGCCTTTGTCGCCGCCGTTTGAGTGGTCGGAGACCAAGCCGCCTTCACATGCTGTTAATTGGTGGAAAAGTGAACCACCTTCCATCGGTTTGGATGACCTCGTTGAAGGCGTTGGCCCTGCAATGCCGCCGGCGGTGGAGGTGGAGCCAAAAAGGGAGTATAGCGAGAATGAGAAAGCAATGCTACTCATCATGTTTCCTTGCCTCAAGGATCTCATTTAACATGTGAGTTTATTTCTGATTCAAAAGCAACCTTCTTTTTAGGGTTTTGGAGGCTTCTGATATTTGGAAAATGCAGCCTACTTGTGATGTTTATGTGAAAGTGAGGCAGTGCCAATTGATGATGAATGTGATGATGAATGTTTATGTGAGTTTATTTCTGATTCAAAGCCACCCCTTTTTATGGATTGGAGGCTTCTGAATTTTGGAAAATGCATGTTTATGTGATAGTGAGACAGTGCTAATTGATGATGAATGTGATGATGAATGTTTATGTGAGTTTATTTCTGATTCAAAGCCACCCCTTTTTATGGATTGGAGGCTTCTAAATTTTGGAAAATGCAACCTACTTGTGATGTTTATGTGATATTGAGGCAATGCCAATGTGATGATGAATGTTTATGTGAGTTTATTTCTGATTCAAAGCCACCCCTTTTTATGGATTGGAGGCTTCTGAATTTTGGAAAATGTTATGTGTTGCCCCTATGCCTTGTGTTGTTGTCCATATGTCATGCGATGAAGCTTTGTTGTGGGAAATACAAAAAAAAAGCCATCCCCTTAAAGGGATTGGAGGCTGATTTCATGTGATAATACAAAAACTATTCACTGATTACAAAGTAGGATGTACAATGATAATATTTATACAAAATGCATCCTAGTTAGCTTACTAAGCCACCCCCTGTGAAGGGTTTGGAGGCTGATGCCATATGATGAAGCTTTTCTGATGGCAATAACAAAAAATGCATCCTATGCACAAAAAAAGAGTTTACATCTTAAACACAAACATATGTTGGTGCTTATACTGTAAACTCCATCTCCTAATATAATGTCTAGTACCCTAAAGCATTGTTAAGAGGCCATATGTCATATGTGTCTCCAGTATTGTTCTCAGGCAGCTGTAGGTACTCCAAACTCTCTCTCACCAAACCCCCTTGAACATGAAGTTAAAGAGGTAGCCCCCCTATTTTGTGCATTCTGTCCTTGTTTAGGTGAGGGATCTTGTAGTTATTGTGACCATGCACTTCTAATATTGCTGTGAAGCAGCTTTGCAATGTGATACTCTATTAAGAGTTTGTGGTGAGAGTTCTTCAAATGAGGTAAACACATTCCTCATCAACTCATCTACATTGGTGGCTATTTTGTCATCTTGAAGTGATTGTATTACCCTAAATTACCCAAGGTCTAATACATTTGTGTCTGGGGAGTTGGCAGGTTAGCTAATTAGATGAAATTCAAACCCATCAATACCAGTAATCTCCTCAAACTGTTGGTCAGCAGCTCTTAGGTGAGGTTTGACATTATCTTGCTGGATGTAAATGATCTTGCTTGCATTGGCTGGCCATTTGGCCTTGATTGTTGGTACAATCTGTGAATGATGTGTGTATATGACTAATTGATGACAAAAAAAAAATGTCTGATAGCTTTAATGACATAAAAATATGGCATACCTAGTTTATGAGACATGCTGTCATGACTTCCTTGTTCACTGATTGAACTGGCTTTGTCTCCATGGTCCCTTTTGGCCTGTTCTTTAAACTTCTTTTGGCCGGTACTTGCTATGTGAATGGGAATAATCCTATTTTACCATCAAATATGATTTCCCCATCATTGCCAATAAATGGCCTACACACAGCAGCCATGAACATCACTTTAGTGATGAATCTCTTGGACTTACAGGACCTATAAGGCTCATCCTCATCCGGCAAAAGGTAGTATCTGTCTGTTGTCTTGGTCATGTAGAACCATTTCTCATCAATATGAACAATGTTGTGCAATGAATGGTAAAGAAGTTTACCTTCAGCCAATGTTGGCTGAATATGAGCAAGACACCATTTCATCCTTGCAATTTTGTTGGCTTCAGTGAGTGTAGGCTTGACAGCATTTGTATTAGGTTTCGGCTGATTATTCTTAATAAATCTACCAATTGATGTCTTGCTTACTTCCATCTTAGAAGCAACCTTCCTTATTGTTGATCTCTCAAGCATGGACAGATTTCTATACTTCTCTTCATCCAACATGAGTTTATCTTTGTGGTGATAACCTGTTGCTTTGCCTTTCATCATAACAGGTTCACCTCTGTCCATCTGCTCCTTGCTGATCTTCCAAATTCTCATGGTTGTCCTTCTATTGATGTTGAATCTTTTGGCTGCCTCTGTAAATGAACCTTTTGGCAGCACTCCAGCTTGACTTTGCTGTAGAAGAAACTGTGCAATGAGGTTTTTTTCTTGGTTGTTCACTGCTAATGACACCCGCTGCCTTCCACCCTGCCCTTGCTCCTGCTGCTCCTGCTCATGGTCCACCTCTCGGACCACCTCCTGCTCCATATGCCCAGTGATGAAGATTTTCTGAGGGTATTTCAGTTTAATGTTTCCCTTTTTTTATTTTGGTTGGTGGAAGTGAATGGAGTAGAAATGAATGTACTTATAGGGAGTAGTTGGCTTTTGAAATTCATTGTAAATTTTCCCTCCTTGTTTTTACAAGGAGGGAAAATGGAATTGGAGGCCTTCCCTCCTTATTTTTTGGAATATAAATGGCAGCTTTAATCTTCAATTGTGTTGGCAGTGTAATTTTTTTTTTCATTCAATTTTGCTAACAAGTTTAATTACTCAAATGTACTCAAATTTATTTAATCACAACACCATGAAATTTATTTTCAAATTGAATGGGTCTAACAAATTTATTACACACAAAAGTCAAAGAGGTCGCACATTCCACTACCTAACTCCATTTATTACACATTCAAACACTTCCTTAAAACTCGTGTCCGGTCAAACTGTGACTGCTAATGGGGGACGGAGGGAGTATTTAATTGCTAACTACAATTAAATAATAGTTATTAGATATTCAAGTTAAAAGCCTAGATCATCAACCCTGAAATGTCAATACGATCAACAAAAAACGTCAATAACGCTATAAAATTAATTCCAAAAAATACCAATAGGGGTATTAATGTCAATTAACTACAAAGTTAGTTATAACTAATTTTAAAAGAAATCCCAAAACTTTAATTTCATATAGTAACATATATCCAACGATATCCTACATGCATATGTTTCGACGTCAAAATTTGAAAAAAAAATTAAAATTTTTTAATTTTTTCGTACAACAGAAATGTCAACATACTATATAAAATATGTCAATATAAATACATGTAGAATGTCAATATAAGCAATGGGTTAACATTCTTTAAGCATTGTGTTGACATTCTCAAAGTATTGTGTTGATATTTTCGGAACACTATATTGACATTTTCATCCAAAATCCTGATTTGGAATTTTTTTTACAACAAATCTATGTGACCAAATTTTATACAACCAAAAACTAGTTTATTTGGGAAAAATAGGTTTATTTATGCATTTAATTAAAATATATGGATGCATATATAGTATATGCAAAGTGCATAATATTGTGGTCATATATTTATGATTTGTGTATATTTTTTTAATTTTTTGGAACCATAAATGTAATTAGTGCATACTTTAATTTAAAATTTTAAAATAATAAAAAGAAAATGCAAATATAAAAATAAAAAATGAGGTTAAAGGCTAATAAGTCTTTTTAACTTGTCCACTTACTACATTTATTATTTTAATATATAATTAATACATCAAATTATTAATATAACCTTATTTTGGTTGTATAAAATTTGGTTGTTTATCACCACTTATCTTTTTCGATTTAATTAATAAAAACAAAAATTACACGTGACAAATTGTAGACTACACGTTTTTTAAAATCTTATAGCCTTAAATTAGTTGTAATTAACAATTAAATGATGAGTTAGCAATTCATCACTTCTATTGTTACTGAAAATGAGTCTATATTATTGTAGGAAGAAATTCACCAAAAATGAGTACAGAACCAGAATATGTTTGTGAAAAGACCTAACAGATATACTTCTCCTTTATCATGTCAGTTACAAATCAAGACTGACCAATTTCATTTGCATGGATGAACCAAAACCTACTTTCTCAGCAAGCATAATTATTAGTACTACTACTAAATAAAATTTCAATAGTAGTCGAGGACGCTATTTAAATTTCGAAATTATACCAATGAAAAACTCCAAAATGAAATCAATGGCGATAATGAAAGAAGAAAAGGAGAAAAAAGAAGAAGAGGAGCCGATGAGTCCCACCGGTCGAATGATGCTAGCCCCCAAATTCAATATCTTCATAATATTATTCATGGGTTATTACTCCAAAATCGATCCCATTTTATTCAAGAAATGCATCCACCAAACTCTCCTCAAGCACCCTCGTTTCTCCAGCATCCTCGTTAGTATTATTTCTTTTTACTCAAATTTTTTATATTTTTTTTTCAAAAATTAACCCATTTTTATTAATAATTCCAAATCAATTCCGTCCGAACAAGGTGGCGAGCGGGGCCAGTTTCCGTTGGAGGCGGACCGCGGTGGACCTCGACCGCCACATCTTTGTCCCGGACGTGACCGCGGCTGCAGAATCTCCGGACGAGTTCGTGGCGGAGTACGCCTCGAGGCTATCTGTGATTCCGATGGACGGGGTGGCGAAGCCGCTGTGGGAGTTCCACGTGCTGAACGTGAAGACGTCGGACGCGGAGGCGGTGGTGGTGATGAAGATCCACCACTCCTTAGGCGACG